>NC_085139.1:217044933-217281274 GCF_024139115.2 Armigeres subalbatus
AGCTCTTCGATTTCGGTGATCTCGTCCAGGTCTTTAACCCTTAGATTCACCTCCGTCGTGAGTGCCCTCACCTTGACCGTCTCGCCTAGGACTTCCTCCACCAACTTCTTGTAGGCGGCGCCCTTTTGCGAGACGCCCTACTTCAGCTCGAGGATCATCTCGCCCATCCGGGTACGTCTTATTCGACGTAAGTCGGCGCCGAGTTCACCGAGCTTGACGTCACTCCTCATCGCCTTCAAGACGTCCGAGTACTTAGCCTCGTCCGTTTTGATGACTAGGGCATCGCCCCTGGAGCGATTGGCGCCTACCCTAGACTTTCTGCTACCCTCATTCGCCTGGGCCTTCTTTTCGGCCCTTGACGTCTTCGATTTCCTCTTGTTCTTAACCAGGGTCCAGGAGGCGTCACCCCCCTCTATTTCCATGGTCTGGGGCGGCTGAGAGCTCTCAGCCTGCCGTAACCCCTTACCACCGTCTTTCCTGGGTGTACGGACCTTTCCAGGTCCTTCCTCCCCCGGTTTTGAAGGTACCTGGCCGGGGTTCAGCTTCCCAGCCCCACTACCCCTTGTTCGGGGTAGTAACCCTCCGCGTTTTGGAGCGGTCCCCACGGAGCTCATCCCCTGGAGACTGTCTCCCCCGTTTTTGTGTCTGCTCCGTTGGAGCAGTCACCCCCGACGTGCCCGCGAATACTTGAGCCTCAGTCTGGGTAGACTTTGGCACCACCGTCTTCGCTGACACGCCCTCGGTCGATTCGACCTTGCCCGAGTCCGCGAATCCTTGGATCCTCTTGAGGTCCTTACTGATATTATGCTTCGATGACGCAAAGTCGATGGTGGCGTCCAGCTGTTCCGTCGACACCTCGAAGGCCGAAAGCCCATCGCGTTTGCGGCTCATCGCCTCCACAAGCCATGGGCCGTCCATAACCTCTACCGGCGTAGCCTGGTAGATGGTTAAGTGACCCATTCTGGCGCTGCGCACCGAGCTGCCAACTATTGCTTCTGGCCTCCTAGGCGGAGACCTGAACAACTCACCTCTTGCGAAGGGGTTGTCGCCTACACTACTACCACTAATTGAAGAATTGACTTGGTTTTCCATTTTGGTCCTTCGAGTTGCTCGGGAAAAAAGGTCCACCACGCCAGAGCCCAGCATGACGCGGTAAGGGACAATTACTGAGGAGGGTGCCCAGGTACTCCACAGGCTCCGTTAAAGGCCTAGCTCATTATTTCACCCCCCTGGCCATGCATCCCCTCGGCACGGGTCGCTTAACGCCTTGAGATTAGGGGTTAGGGACGATAGTCCCCTTGGTCGCACCCACTCACTCTAGCTGATCATGCGACTGAAAATCCTGTACCATTGTTTGCTATTTAAAATTAACTCTCCCTCAAGTTTGATTCCTCATTTTTTATTGGCTCGTCCGTTTGCTAGCTTATCAGTACACTTTCTTACTAAATAATACTAACACTTCTTACTCACTTACCCAATAACTCACTCGCTTATTCACGAACCCGCTCACTTACTCTTATACTTACTTGTTTACTGACTTACTCAGTCACTCCCTCACTCACCCACTCACTCACTCAATTACTCACCCACTCACATAGTCACTCTCTCATTGCATTACTTCTTAAGTTATTGATTAACTCGTCCATTCACTTGTTTATTCGTACTCTCAAAATCATTCATTCGCTCGTTTGTTTACCCACTTACTCACTCACTCATTTGTTCACTCATTCATTCACTCACGTGCTCACCCACCCATACACATTTAAAAATTCCATGCAAATTTTGAAACTTGAAAATTTAAACATTGAATGCAAATTGTACAAAAAAAACATTTTATCGAAAAGATTGAGTTTTGATTTTCAAAGTATTCCAGTTTCATCATAACATGTTTCCTTGTAAATTAGGCTGACCAGATCATTGCGATGGAAAAACGGGACAAACGCACTTGCAAAACGGGACATGTCAAAAAACTTTGTTCAATTCAAACAATTCAAGAGCTGTGGAAATTTCAAAATTTATGGGATAGATTAAAAATAATTTTAAGAAAAAAATGACAATAGACAAATGAGTAATTCTTGCAGAGACCGGGCCACTATTTGCACGAGGTTCTTAAAAATGCCTAAATTTATATTCATTCGATAGCTTTCGGCTAGTATATTAAGGATCCGAGGTCAATTTTTCAGAAAGATGAACCCCTCGTTAGCTATACACGAAATCATTTTAATGGACACCCCGATTTTTGTCAATTTTTGACTCACCAAAACTGTCATAGCTACAACATTTCTCAACCGATCTTAGAGATCAGCATATCGTTGGAAAGAGGAAGAGTGTATCCTCAATTTGCAATAATAAAAATAGAAGCAGCCGTATTGAATTCGGCCGCCATCTTGGGTTTTTTTTGGAAACTATTTTTCCGCTAGGTTTGCAACCACCGATTTTGAACATTAATACATCGATGGAAATCTTAGCTTATATTGTGCATTGTGTCCAAAAATCTCAGGTGTATGTTTTTCCTATCAAAAGTTATGTACGATTCATAAAATTATTTTTTGAAGGCCCATCTGACCAACGAACATTATTTTTATGGTTAATATGATAGGGGAACGGTTCGCCACTTCATCTCATAGCTCCTATTTCCATCCCATCAAAAACAGAGAAATGGGAAGGAATTTGGTTTGTTTATTATTTTTGTGATTTTTTCAGCAGTGAGCACGCATGTTGACAAAAAGAAGAAACGAATTTGGTGCCGTATTTCTTTGTTTAGCGATGGGATGGATATATGTACAGTGAGATTGAGATCGGAGCAGTTCCCCTACTACGAAGTCAGTTCCTTTATTTCATACACTAGGGACACGGCAGGTATTTCCGTCCATCGTCGTAGGGGCTAAAACCAACGAAAGCAACGTACATTTGCTAGAGCTCCACTATATCAGAACGTTTCTCCTGAGCTTACGATTTGGTACGTATGAGTTTTGCAAGAAAGCGTCTCTTTTATTGGTTTTCGAGACTATGACGAACAGACGAAAATACCTGCCGTGTCCCTATTCTAAGTTAAATATGTTTCAAAAATGAAGAGCACATCTACAACAGTATTTTATTTGAAGGGCTCAAAAGTTTTGAGCATAACGGAGCCGTATTCAAGTTATTGTATTAAATTATTCAAGAATATTGGTGTTGGTAAATCGTACATAATTTTTGATAGAAAAAACATACACCTGATATTTTTGGACACAATGCACAATGTAAGCTAGGATTTCCATCGATGTATTAATGTTCAAAATCGGTGGTTGCGACCCTAGCGGAAAATAGTTTTTAAAAAGAAATCCAAGATGTGGCCAAATTCGATATGGCTGTTTCTTTTTTTATTATTGCAGATTGAGGATCCTCTTCATCTTTACAATGATATGCTGATCTCTAATATCGGATGAGAAATGTTGAAGTTATGACTGTTTGGTGAGTCAAAAATTGAGGGGTTCATTAGAATGATTTCGTGTATAACTAACAAGGTTTTCATCTTTCTGAAGAATTTAACTCGGATCCTTAATATACTCGTCGGAAGCTTTTGAATGAATATAAATTTAGGGATTTTCAAGAACCTCGTGCAAATAATGGCTCGGTCTCAGCGAGAATTACTCAAATGCGAAAATAGTAATATAATGGGATTATTGCTATCCCGTGCCAAAACCCTTTTCCATGAATATAAGTGAGGGAAGATCTGCAGACAAGAATAACAAGAATCTCAACAAGAAAAGAGCATTAATAAGAAGTGATTTTAATTATTTTCATGAATATGGTTTACGCATGTGAATAAATAACAAATCTAATTAATGCACAGTCCTTTTTGATCGAAGTTTATTTAAATGATGCTAAAAGTAGCCTCACATCTCGGAAATCTTGTCCATTAATTTTGTTCTCATGTGGTTCCAAAAAGGTCCACACAGATGGAAGCTCGCTTCTCAAAGTACGTAAGAACCGACATTTTCACACGGTTTGCTACTGCCCTAAACTCGATTTGATTTCAGTTAACTGATTTATTGATTATTATTATTTTTAATATCTTTTACAGTGGATGCATTCGAATTTTCTGAATTATTCAGAAAGACTTCGAAGGATTCTTGATGTTTCGAAAAGACTCAAACGATTGAAAAATATGTGGTAAAGCAGAGTTGAAAAAAAATAGAATTAACCTACTTCGCAAGATGTAAAAAAAATTGAAAATGAATTTAATCTGGAAATTAGAATGTCTGCCTCTGCGCTTCATTTTATTGAAGTTGAAGCGTGACCTGATTTTCAGGATATACTTGCTCACCAAGTTACCGGTTCCGTTCAAAACGCTAATGAAATTTGGCAAATTTTAATGCTATTTTTGAGCTCTTTGGAAGAATCAATGAAAAAACGGGACAAATTGAGATTTTTTTAGATTACGACGGGACAGCACAATAAAGTCTAAAAAACGGGACTGTCCCGTTAAATACGGTACGTATGGTCAGCCTATTGTAAATAGAAGAAGAAAACGAATATAAATTATTAAAAATTGGGCCGTCTATTGTTGAGTGATGGGCGGTAGTACAAATGTCAACTTTGTTTTATATAAGGATTGTATCGAAAATAAGAAATCCACATTCTTCTTCTTCTTCAATGGCTCTACATTAAAAATGGAACTTGGCCTGCTTTTCAACTTAGTATTCTCAGTCATTAATTGAAAACTTTTCTGTGCCCGCCAATGCATGAGTATGTATCTTGTGTGGCAAGTACAATGGATGAGCTATACCCAGGGTGCCGATAATGTTTCCAACCCGAAAACATCCTAGATCGGACCTAGAATCGGACTCGCTATCTCCGGATTGCCAATCCTACGCCTTTGCTCGCAAGGTTACACGAGACCCCATATCCACATTATTTTATTCAAATAAAAACGGATAAATTTTAAAAATTTATTAAAATTTGTCTAGCAATATATGTTAATTTTGTTGGTTAAGTTTTATAAAAAAATATAATCTTCTATATAGGGGGAAAGACGGCTTTGGCAGGTTTTGTTCTATTATTGGCAGGGGGGTTTTTGTCGACCAAATTTTATGAATTTTGGCCACAATATTCTTTGATATGCAAAGAATGCTTAGGCCAAATTTGAGCATAGTCAGTCATAAAAAACCCCCTGCCAATAATAAAGCTTGATCCACTTAGAATTTGGCCGCACGAAATTAGACATTTCTTTGCCGAAAAAGTTCATAAAAAGGTGGGTCAGGTTTTATTATACAGGGAATTTAATAAACTTTGAAGGAAAAAATATCGAAAAATGATTCATTGGCATTTCGGATGAAGTCTCGGCCTTTTCTCTCAATACCACTCGTTATTTTTTGCACAGTAGAACGGTCAACTTAATCTGTCCATTTTTCACACCACTTCTCCATATAAGATGGTTTTCTGATTGTTTTGCGCCATTTTTAAAGTTTCCCTATGATAATTGCCTAATATTTTTCGTTGGGACGAAAATTTGGGCATTTTAGTGGGTTGATAGTTTTTTCAATAACGTCATTATCATTCAGTTCATACCATTCCATCACATCCCGTCTGTAATGGCAGCTTGTTAAGTCAGGCCAAAGCAACACCGGACAGTCGTGTGAATGAATGGGTGGCAAAAATCGCTTCTGAAGACAGTCCTCCTTGTATATTTGCCCATTTATAGTCGCTCCAGTGATGAAAACTTTAGTTTTCTTTCCACAACTGCAGATGCTTTGACACACCATCAATTTGTGGGCAATCTTTCCTGCATATACATATTTGAATTTTCCTGGGGCATTACCCTTTCGTTTGGCAAGGTAAAACTTGTGTCCCGGGAATTGAAAGTCAATTTTAATATTAATTTCATTGCTTATCAAAATACATCAATTGTAATTCGTTAGAACTTGCTCGACCAGCATTCTTGCGCGATGTTTGGCAACCAGGTTCTGTTTCAGGGTCCTGTTGGGACGCTTACTGAAATCATACGACTTGAAACCTTCACGCCAACAGATTATTTGAGCTGTGCTGTACGGCGCAGTGAACTTTTTCGCTAAATCATGCAAAGAAATCTCAAAATGGTTCCGAACTGCTCTGCAGACATTCACTTGTTGTTTCTGGTCGTATGTTCCACTTCTTCGATTGTTTTGTGCTACGCGATCCAGCAATAGTGTTTCCCGATAACGTTTGACAGTTTTTACAGTCAATTTCGTTAATTTTAGATACTTTGAAATCATTCCTCCTGACCATTTTGGATTTCCAACGTGAGTGTGCAAAATTTGTTCCCATCTCTCGCGTTCCATTTTCGATAACTTTTGAACGCGAGCAGCAATACTGATGAAACTTTCACCATAAATTAAACAAACCTTCCGCAACGATGTGATGTATTTATCTTCTCGGTACGGCCACCAGAGGCGCCGCAGTAATTGGAAAGAAACGGCCAAATACTAAGTGGATCGAGCTTTAGAACAAAACCTGCCAAAGCCGTCATTCCCCCTAATAAAAATGAAATGGTCTGTGTTCGTATCCGCATAACTCGAAAACGGCTGAATGGATGTTCTCCATTTCTTCAGCAGTTAAGTTCATTATAGTTTCCGACAGGTTTATATGATATTTCTTCATGCGAATATCACGAGTTAGGCTGAGTAAATCGTGGAAAACAAAAAAATATGATTCGTATGAAAATTTCGCATAGGCAGTTCACAACACGCATTCTCGCCTACTATGCAGGACAACGTCTGCCGGGTCGACTAGTACTGAATAAATATTACACTACTCAGCAGCTTTGAAATACCGTCAGGGGTTCCTCAGGGAAGCCACCTTGGACCACTAATCTTCATCCTGTTTTTCTACGACCTCTCTACCCATCTGAAATCGTCGAAACTTATGTTTGCCGACGATCTGAAAATATTCCGTGCAATTGAGTCTAATCTCGACTGTTGTGCCCTCCAACAAGATATTGACTATCTTTTGCACTGGTGCACTCTGAATGGCATGGAAGTTACCATATCCAAATGCAGTGTTATCTCCTTCACCCGCTTGCGCGATTCCTCGTACGTTAACTATTCTTTGGGAAACAACAATCTCCTACGAGTTTCCACAGTTAAGGACCTGGGAGTAGAGGTGTGCGCCGGGCCGATATTCGTCGGCGGCGGCGTTCGTCAGAATTTTGGTCGGCGGCGGCGGCGGCGTGAATCGGCGTGGCGATTTTTTCATTACGTTTTTCTAAGATATTTTTTTTTGCATTTTTTCGGGATGTTTTCAAGACATTAAAAGAAGAATCTTTTGAATTTCGCATGAAATTCTTCTCCAGAAAAATCTAGTTTTTCCAAAATTTTGAAATATTTTCGAGAAATCTTTGGAATTACCAGGAGAAGCTCTTTGCAATTCTTAAATAAAATTGTTTGGAATTTTAGCAAAAAAATCGTCGCAATTTACATGAGAAGCTTCAATATTTTAAAATTTACGAAAAGTTCCTGTTGAGTTTCTGTTGAGTATACTTCGAAATTTGCACAGAAAATTCTTGATAATTGTAGGAGAGTGCAGCTGGTAGAATGGGTGTTTTACCGTTGGCTTTCTCAGTCTAGAATAATAAAGACGGCTAGTTTGGCATAACCAACGATAAAGCAGTAAATTCTTAAGAATTTTCGCGGGAGACTTTATTAAAATTTCCACAAAGGATTGTTTAAAATGTCTCAACGAAAAATTGTACGAAATTATTGGATTTCTACGGGAAATTCTTTGTACAGTAGACGTTCGATATTCGAAAGTCATTTAACTGCAATGCTTTTAACTGCATTTCGATAGTTACATCAGTTTTTCAGTTATCGGACAGCTGAGCTTCAAAACGATGCTAAAGTCGATGATAGCTGCATAGTGCTGAACAAACAGGTCCACTTCTATTCTGACGTCGTCTGACAATTGTTTGCCGTCTAGAATGCGTCGCAGTTATCGAACGACTAGTGTATTGTCCATAAGAAATTCTTGAGAAATTCCATTTGCCGAACTGGTAATTTGGCCGAAAAAGTCGTTTCCCTAACAGGTCATTTGGCCGAATAGGTCATCGACCCAAAAAAGCTGTTTAGTGTTGACCGAATAACAGTTTCCGTTAAACGTTTGGTTTTGCTAAATGGTACCTGGTTAGATGTCTTTTGGCCTAAAGACCAGTATCGACTTAAAATAGAGAGGCCATGTAATTTTGTTCAATGGTCAATTGACAAAAAGACCATTTCGCCAAACAAATGGCCATTTCTGACCATATTACCCGTTCAGTACGAGGTTCAGTCATTGAAATTTGGCCGTATGACCAAATGATATTTTTGGCCAAATGGCCCATTCTGTCAAAAAACTATTTCTGCTGAGCATTTTTGGCCAACGATCGTTTCGGCCGGACAACCTGTTAGGGCAAACGGCTTTTTCGGCCAAATTACCAGTTCTGCCGTCTGTCACTTTCGGTCAATGGAACTTACCAAGAATTTCTAATCGAAAATAGAAAGAATTTTCTGAAGAAATCCAAAAAAATCCTCAAAATTTCCGAGCATTTTTCCGATTGTGCTATGCCGAACTTCTCCCTGCGAAAAAATCACTTTAATAAAGGATGAAAACTAACCATCTTACAATTAATTGCATATTATTCGGCAACTCGAAAATTATTTTGTTATACATCTTGGCTGTGCATATACACAGCCCATGTTTCGAAATGGACAAATTGAAATTTGCGAAAAAGAATCCACGTGTCTTGGAGGGACTCGAACCCTCAACCTCCTACTTCTTAACCGTCTAAATTAATCTAGATTGGGGAAGTCAACTTTAAAGCACCTCTTTTACCAGTCACAATTTTCTGTGTGAATTTCAAAGAATACTCAACAGAAACTCAAAAGAAATTTTCCGTGGATATTCCGAATATTTTCCTGTAGAAAATTGGTACAACTTCCTGTGAAAACCCTGAAGAGATTCTCATGTAAATCCCAAACAATTTTCCTTGGTAAATCGTCAATCGTTTAGTGGATGGCAGCGTAGCCCTCTAGATCGATTTCAGTTCGAGCTTGATGGTTTTCTTCAGAACTCATGAAAACGTAGAATTTTAACATTTGTTCAACTTTCCCAGCATTTATATGAACACAGCTGATCACAAGACGAATCGATTTGTGAGAAAATCCTACAAATCGGCCCATGCGTTCATGTGTTATATTGCCTCAAAGAAAATGTAAACTCATTTTTATATAGAGATGATCAATTCAGCTGAACGACACTTTCGGCCAAATGGCCCTTTCGACCAAACGACTATTTCGTCCGAAGGACATATTCACGATTTTTTCAGCCATAGGAACTGTTTGACCAAATGACATTCTCGGCAAAATAAATTTAGGCTAGAAAGCCTGTCTGAAAGCATAATGAGATCATATAGAAAACATATTTTGATTTTGACATCATATTGATTCATAATTTGCTTTCAAATATGTATAAATCATCATGATTGATTACATATTTTGATCTCATTTTGCTGTAGATTACTAAATTGAATGATATGATATCAAACTGTGTACTTCCCATTTCGAGTTTGCAAGTTGCCGCGATCAGTTGTGTTCGATATGGATCAGCAGTATCAAAAGTGCAAGTAACGTAGACCAGTACCGCAGTTAAGTGCATTAGCCCACTCGGAATAAATTTTTGCTGACAACGGAAAAAGTATTACGTCCATAGACTGTACAAGTTAGGCCGGCATATAGAGGGCAACTCGATGCTCCCCACAGGCGGCCCCGATGGGGCCACCGATCCTTTACGGGGAAGCAATTTCCCAGCTTTGAACCAGAAAACAGTGACGGGGAGATTTATGATACTGAAAAGAACAGACGAAGGAGAAACGCTTGAAAAAGTTTCCCCTGTTATAATCGAAAAAACAATCTCATATTGGTGCGCAAGTGAAGTTGAAAGCATAAGAAGAAACAGAGATGGCACGTGCCTAATTAAAACGAAAAATGACAAGCAAGCGGATGCGTTGCTAAAACTTAAAAAAATCGCGAGTGACGTTAACGTGAAAGTGATCGAACATGGATCGTTGAACAAGAGTAAAGTCGTATTCTCGTATTATGATACGTATGTTATGGATGATGAAGAAATGCTCCTCTCCCTTCAAGAGAAAAACAAAGATCTTAAAATTTCTAAAGTTGAACGGATTATTACGAAACGCGGAGGAATGATTAAAAACACCCGGTCGTTCATATTAACCCTCAACGAGTTGAATGTGCCGCCGTACATAAAGATCGGATTTCTACGTATCGCAACTCGGCCGTACTACCCACGACCGACGCGATGCTTTAAATGCCTGCAGTATGGTCATATTAGCAAAACATGCAACGAAGACAAACGTTGTTTTAACTGTAGCGAAGTGTTCCACGGTGACGATTGTGACAGAGATACTAAGTGTTTGAATTGCATCGACTTCTTCTTGGTCGACAACACACCGACACACACACCGACACACAACACCGACCAGGCAGTTTCAAATGTCCAGTATGGCAAAAAGAGAACAAAATCATACGGCTTAGGGTGGACCAAAACCTTCCATTTCGGGAAGCCAAACAAAAAGTTGAAAAATCAGAGTCAACATCTTATGCTGAAGCAGCCAAAAAAAATCTTGAACAAACATTTTAGGACGAACTTAAAAAAAGGGAAGAGCGCTTCAAAAAAGCTTTAAATGAACGAGACGAAAAAGACAAAGAGCGACAAGATCAATATAAGCAATTAATTTACGAAATGAAAGCCCGGATGGAAAACATAACCAAGGAAATGAACCAAATTAAGACCAAATACCAAGCCGAAATACATAGAAATAATGAGTTAGTAAATCACATCAAAACTCAGGACCACACTATTCAAAAGCTGCAGAATAAACTAAACGTAATCGCCGCAAACCCCACTGATAAGAAAACTAGGAAAACTAAGCAATATGAAAATGTCATGGCCTCCCTGCCCAGGAAAAAGGAATCAACCTTGAAAAAGGCGAATATAATAACCAAGATGACACCGACGACAATAGTGATATGGATGCCCAACAAATCTTCGATGATGATAATCTAAATACTCGGGGATCGAGCTCTAGAAATAGAGTAAGCAGCAAGTAACCGGATCAACTAACTCAACTATGGCAAACCGAACAAAAACAAACATAATCTCTTAGAACACCCAAGGACTTCGCACGAGTAGACAAGAATTGCAACTCATTATCAATAATTTGGAGCCATCAATCATTTGCCTACAAGAAACAATGTGTAAAACTGATAAAGTAGCAGAGATACGAGGATACAACGCTATACACCGACAACGCCAAACTTCAAACAGAGCAGCAGGAGGAATAATTACCGCAATAAAAAATGGTATAGACTACACCGAAATTTTATTAAACACTCAAATGGAAATTACAGCAGTCAAAGTCGAAAGCCCAATCAATGCAACGATTTTAAACATATACATACCGCCAAATGTAGTAATACCGAAAAATGAAATAACTGGAATATTGACACAAATACCGAAACCTTTCATCATGACAGGAGACATGAATGCACATCATCACCTCTGGGGCAGTGAATTTATAAACAACAGAGGAGAAATAAGGTACACCGGGGCAAGTTGAAATGGTTTTTTCAAAGTTGAAATTCGAAGTGCTGTAAAAAAATCACCCTTTGATATATTTTGAATCCGTTTGCGGTGTTTGCTAGTTCGGGCCAAATATTATACATAAAAAATAAGCAACCTTAACAAACTTTTTTATAAATATTTTTTATATTTAAATTTATATGCATCGTTTCAACTTACCCCGCGAATCGGGGCAAGTTGAAACACTGCGTTATATTCAGACGTAAGCTAATTTTGCCGTATTAATAACAAAATGTATGTACTCAGTGATACTCAAGAAGCACGAGGTTGTAAAGGTGACTATAATTCTGCTTGGATTTGCATAAGAGTCCCATGTAAGTTTTTGACGATTTTGATTTTCCTTCAGTAATAAGCTTAAAATTGTCTTCTGTTTAAGAGAAACTGATAAAAAAGTAGGCTTTGTTCTAGAAATTTGAAAACAAATTCCATTTTTGTTGTCTCATCTTGATGTTTACTCTCATAAAAATCAGATTCCAGATTTTGATAGGTACTCTTTACACAAGAAATAAACTTAAGTATGGTCTATTTAATTGTGGGACAATTAACACGGATAACTACGGATAAAGAATATTATGTCAATTTTTGGGAAAGATACCAATTTTTTTTTCAATTTATTAGATTCTTTTGTTTTTCTCCATGTAAAACAAGTTTGATAAATTCAACAGCAAATTACTCAAGTCAGCGAAACTGACATGGGACTCTTATGCGAATAAGGGCAGTGTACAACAAAGTCACAAGCGTATTTTCAGAGACCAAATTCTGAAGAACGCATTGCGTTAAAAATTTATCAAATTAATTTCCTCCTACTGTGACCACTCGGATTACTATTCAGGATGCTTCATTA
Source organism: Armigeres subalbatus (assembly GCF_024139115.2). Taxonomy (NCBI): domain Eukaryota; kingdom Metazoa; phylum Arthropoda; class Insecta; order Diptera; family Culicidae; genus Armigeres; species Armigeres subalbatus. The sequence continues at coordinate 217,057,433 of NC_085139.1, forward strand.
TTTGGTTCACTTGTATATTGCGCAGTTGATTAATTCAGCTGCGGCTTCTTCATAACTACATTAATTAACCAGCCATCACATCTCTCATAAACTCTTCGATTAGAGAAATAAACAGCTGGGGTAGTGAAAGATGTAGTTAACGAAATGTTCACATATTCTATGTTTTATTTTTCTGAGAGTCAGTACTCAGTAGATTAAGAATCTCAAAACTCCAGTTTAAAAATTCTAGTGGAAATTGTAGGAGGACCCTTCTTTTCATTCTAGTGGAGATTATGAGGGTTGGAGGGTTGCATTCAGGACGGAATGGGCGGAAATTTATTAAATTTATGTTCAGAAGTTTGCATGTTTTCATAAATTTATGTTTTTCGAATGTATGTATTTACGGACCATGTTGAATTCTGAAAAAAAAAATACTTTTAATTGCGAGGGTGACGTTTTGAATCGTTTGTTTCAACTTGCCCCGCACCACGCTTTCGATTTGCCCCGATGAGTTGAACATGCAGAGCAATATCAAACAACCAAAATACAAAATTTAAAACGGGTCTTTCATCGATTTTTCATAATCATTATGCTTATTCAACATTGAATGATTACCTGCCGTGAAAATTTGATGAAAAAACTCTTCCAAACATCGTTTTGAGACCTGTTTCATTGACACGTCAAATAGTTGGTTTGTATTTTGCAAAGGGCGAAAAATAAACAATGGCAGTGATTGCTTTTGAAAGCTGCAATGTTTCGGGAATGGCAATCAGAAGGAGCGTTTAGGTGAGTAGTTTGTTGAAAAAAATTATCAGAGCATTCGGTCGTTTCTTATCTGAATTACAGCTTCCGTTTCAACTTACCCCGCATTTCAACTTGCCCCGGTGTACCTTACTAGAAGAAATATTCAACGAAATGGACCTCATGGTGTTAAATAATGGAGATTGTGCAAAAAAAGTTCACAAATTCATCGACCAAGCCGGTCTTACTAAGTACATCTAATGAAAAAACAAGCAGCTGAAAAAAACGACAACTGTTGAAACATATGTTCACCAACTGTAGCACAACCAAACAATAACAGCCAACTAATAGTAACCACATACCTACCAAGTAAAGTAACAAACGAATGAAAAGAGGAGAACTTGAAGCAGATAGGAAACCAAAAGGATCCCGTTATAGAGAAATAGGAGATGCACAGCAAGCGCACGAACAGCGATGAAGAGGTACAGAAAGGAAGCGTACAATGCAGCAGTCCAGAACATATAAATGCAAAAGTGTTCAAATACCATATTACTCAATTTATTATATCTAAATCTACAGACCTGAATAACAATTGTTAAAAGTCTTAAATAAACAATAAAAAAAAAACTGTGTACTTATTTTGTTATCGAAAAACAATAGCAAAATTAGTTTTCAATTTGCTTTCATCGACAGCTGGAATAGTTTTTGATTGGGTGTTTTCATGACGCCCGATTTGTTCGCATTCCAAAAATAATTCAAATCCGCCAAAATATTTTTTTTTGATTTTACGCTGAAACAAAATGAGCGAATAAACTAAAAATCAAGCAAAATCTCCAAATTTCAGCGACGAATTCAAATGAAAAAAGCTTCAATAAAATATGAATCGTTGGCTGCAAGTCTGCCGATACGTGGATCAAGCAAGAGATCGAGTACTCAAGCTCAAAACGAACGACATATACTTTCGGTCGGCCTCTTTTGTACCACTCCTAAATATAACACTGGGAAACGATGCTGAAAAGTGTATCCGGAAATTACATCAAAAAACCCTCAAAAAGTACCTGGATAGTGGCGATAGTGAACAGGATACTGAACATAGAAAATAGGGATGTTGTTTGATAAGTTTCAGGAGTCTATATCGGCCTGGTAGTCTCTTTATTGACTATATGTCATTGGAGATTCACAAAGGTACGCATGCAGAAATAGTGAGGTGAGTTTGAACTGGTAGAACGATAGTAGTTCTGGAAGTTCTGGAAGTTCTGGAAATACAGGTGAGTATTACTTTATTCTTAACATTATTTTTGATGGCGGAAATTTTAACTTGTTTCGTGATGGACTACCCGTATTATCTTCTCATCGCAGTCCACGGTCCGATTGGCACGTACACGTTTTTAAGATTATGAGATCCAAACACACAGAATCCTTAAATACTATTTTATTGAACCCATGCACAATACACAGTTACAATACTATTTTGTTATTTTGTTGATCTGCAAACCTTTGTAGTTGAAATAAACCAAGTTGCGCTTCACAGCAAGTTGTTGGTGCACAATCTTAGCAATTTTGTTTGGATGAGTCAGCTTAAGCTGTGCATATACTTTTATTCTTATTTAAGAAGGTATTGGTGGTGATTTATTACCCACAAAGGTTAAGGGTGGGGGGAAGATAATGAGATTTTACCTAATCATTAAGCTCCTTTTTTGTGATATTCATATGTTGCAGCTAATGCATCATATGAAATACGGTGTAAATTTTGTTATAGATAGTGAGCCGAACCCCTTCACTGACATTTGAAATAACCGCTTCCACCAATACAAGCGCCAATGACACAACTAGCACAGCCAGCACCAGCCAGCATAGGGGTTCGGGAGCATAGGTGAATCATTATATGTTGTCAGTTATAGTTTGGTCGTTAAAGAAATATATCGATGAAGTGCTCTGGCAAATAAAGTTTAAATTAGTAGTTGCAATTGGAACAAAATTTGTAGTTTTTCGGGCAAATAAATTTGAAATTGGTTCGGTGAAACGTGCGTTAAAGTGAGATCCGGAAAAGAATATACCACAACGTAGGGCCTGATTTATCACTCGACGGTACATATGGTGCCGTGACCAGGATCGCTTCTGGAAGCCGCCATTGCGATCGCTATTGTCTCCTACCCTTTGGAGATTCAACCACATGTTTCGCCAGCCATCTTTACGGACTAGCATATTTAATTATACGAGGCCTGATACCTTCTGGCCGAAGGTTAGTCCCTGTCCAAATTGAATCTATAACCCCACGGGTACGCTTAGATTTCGTTCTTTCTTTGCCTGAGAACTGTTCCTGCGGTCCAGCAATTACATCAAGACCCCATCGCACGTGAATTTTCCAGAAGCCGTCGAATTCATCGGACGACCGTTCCATGGTGTGCCATCTCTGAAGACTGGCATACTCATTAGCCACGCTATTCATCCACGCTCGAGTTCTGCTATACCTCGGTTCTATAGTTCCAGCTTTTCCAATTGTACAAGGCACGAATTGCCTTGGACCAGACTCCCTGATTAATCGCGTCGGCTGCTAATACCGGTGGGACACGATGGAGAACGCACTCCAGAAGCAGCTGTTGCTGTCGAGAAGGGAAACCATGATTGCTGCTTTGGGTCGGGCAGAGGCATTTCTGGAAGCGTACGATGAACAACGAGACCAGTCTCAAGTACGATTGCGGTTGGAGTATTTTGACTCGATGTGGAAGTCACTGGAACAGGTGCAGGGTCAACTCGAAGACTCTGAAACTGAAAGCGAAGGTAGGGCACAGCATGCTGCAATACGTGCGGATTTCGAACCACGGCTATTTAGAATTAAAGGCGACTTAATTTCTAAACTACCCGTCTCCCCAATCACTAACGCGCAGATCCCTCAATCATCTCTCTCTACCTCGGCTCTCTCTGGAATACGCTTGCCTACAATTTCTCTTCCCGAATTCGATGGTGACTTTGAACAATGGTTACCGTTCCACGATACATATGCCGCTTTGATTCACAATAATTCCAACCTTCCTGAAATACAAAAATTCCATTACTTAAGGGCAGCTTTGAAGGCACAGTTAGTTGAGTCGATTGCTATTTCGTCAGCTAACTACAATCTCGCGTGGAGCACACTCAATGGTCGATATGCTAACGAGTAGCTTCTAAAGAAGAGGCATCTTCAGGCGTTGTTCGATATCTCCCCAGTCAAAAAGGAAACAGCTGCTTGGTCGACGACTTTGAGCGGCACACCAAAATTTTGCACCAATTGGGAGAGCCCACCGATAGCTGGAGTGCGATACTAGAGCATCTGCTATGCACGCGATTACATGATGACTCCCTCAAGGCTTGGGAGGATTACGCGTCGACAGTCGAAAACCCAAATTACCGTTATCTCATCGAGTTTCTTCAGCGCAGGATCCGAGTTCTGGAATCAATATCGGTCAACCATCATTCTTCGAATTCCAGCACCACCGTTCAGCCGTCCAACGTCAAACGATTCCACGATCATCAAAGGATGTCTTCGTACTCGTCTACTTCAGCTTACAATGGAAAGTGTCCAGCTTGTGGTCAACAACATTCGTTGTTAAAATGTCAACAGTTCCATCGATCATCTATTTCTGAACGATTGAGAGTAGTGAACGCTAAAAGGCTTTGTCTCAACTGCTTACGCGCAGACCATATCGCGCGTGACTGCTCGTCCAACTTCAATTGCAAGCACTGCAGTAGGCGTCATCACTCGCTCTTGCACGCAAGTTCGTCTGAAGAAAATATGAGGTTCATTGAGGAAGATTCATCCAACAGTTCCACTACACCAGTTGTTTTTCATCCTACAGCGCCCACTCTACAAACAGAATCGGTTGGGCAAACCGCAGCAGCAATGGCTGAGATTATTCCACGTGTCGAGAGTAGTATACTCGTTAATCAGTCTACGGAAAATGTTTTCTTGATGACCGTCATCATTCATCTGGTGGATGCTTTTGGACAGATGCATCCCGCTCGTGCTTTGCTAGACAGCGCCTCGCAGCCGAATCTTATAACCGAACGTATGGCCCAGCTGCTACGCGTTAAACGTAGTCGTGTTAACATTACCATCATGGGTGCAGGACAACTAACGAAACCTGTTCGCGAATCAATAAGCACTCAAGTGAAATCCCGTACTACTGGTTTCTGCTGTGACGCTAATTTCCTCGTAATGAGCAAGGTGACTGCCAACCTTCCCAGCCATGACGTCTCGAAAGGGATGGAAGCTTCCCAAGGAAATTACACTTGCCGATCCCTCCTTCAATCGAAGCCAACCGATAGATTTAGTGCTAGGTGCCAAACACTTCCACGCCTTTTTCCCGACCGCTGCTCGGATTCAAATCGACGATCGACTTCCTTTACTTATTAACAGCGTTTTTGGATGGGTCGTAGCTGGATCCGCTACCAGCATTAAGCCAGATCATGAACCAGATGAGGATGAAGTAATACAATCGGCTGTAGTCTCTATGGTTTCCCTGGAACAGAGCATTGAAAGGTTCTGGATGACTGAAAGCTTGTCTATCAATGATACGTTCTCAGCAGAAGAAAGGTTCTGCGAAAATTTCTATCAATCAACCACTACGCGTAACCATGAAGGTCGCTATGTGGTTCGCTTACCTCGTAAAGACGATCCCACCACTAAGCTAGGGGATTCAAAGGCATCAGCCTTCCATCGGTACCAGCTACTAGAACGACGCCTTACTAGAAATCCAGACCTCAAAGAAGAGTATGACAAATTCATGCGGGAATATCTCTCCCTTGGCCACATGAAGTTGGTCAACGATGAAGACGACCATCCTTCCGCGATATACTACCTGCCTCACCATCCCGTGATTAAGGACACAAGCACGACCACTAAGGTCAGAGTCGTCTTTGATGGTTCTTCCAAGACTTCGTCCGGCTTCTCTCTTAATGAAGCTCTTTGCGTTGGTCCCGTGGTGCAGGACAATCTACTCACGCTCATTCTTCGTTTCCGTACTCATCTGGTCGCGCTTGTAGGTGACATCGCAAAAATGTACAGACAAGTTTTGGTTCACCCCGACGACACACCACTACAAAGAATCCACTATCGGTTCTCGTCAAAAATGCCTGCCCAGACCTACGAGCTGTTAACTGTAACCTACGGCCTCAGTCCCTCTTCGTTCCTCGCAACCCGCACATTGAAGCAGCTAGCCATTGATGAGGGCTCAGCTTATTCTCTAGGAGGGCCGGCACTTGAAAAGGGATTTTATGTGGACGACTTTATCGGTGGAGCTTCGTCGGTTGAAGAGGCTACTCGTTTGAGAATCGAATTATCCGAATTACTGGAGAAAGGTGGTTTTGAATTGCGGAAATGGACCTCGAATAGTCTTGACGTGCTTCATGGTTTGAATGCTGATCAAATTGGTACGCAGTCTGCTCTGCAATTCGGTCCAAATGAAGCAGTTAAAACGCTGGGAATTAGCTGGGAACCCGAATATGACCTCCTTTGTTTCGACTCACAAATTGAGCCCTTGAATGGCCCATGGACTAAACGCCTGATACTGTCCACCATAGCCAAACTATTCGATCCGATGGGAATTATTTCGGCAGTGGTAGTATCAGCAAAGATCCTCATGCAACAACTGTGGGTGATTCCATGTGGATGGGACGATCCAGTACCTGAAAGTATACAAACGAAATGGAACATTTACTGCCAGGACCTGCCCAAAATCGCTGCCTTCCGTGTACCGCGATACGCATTTCTTTCGGAATCAAAAGTGCAGCTCCACACTTTTACCGATGCATCCGAAGACGCCTATGGAGCATGCGTGTATGCACGTAGTGAACAAAACAACGGAAACATTAAGGTGCAATTATTAGTTTCGAAATCCAGGGTCGCCCCCCTAAAACGTTTGAGCATCGCACGACTGGAATTGTGTGCTGCAGTCCTAGGTGCACATCTCCACGATCACGTAAAACAAGCCCTGAATCTTGAAATCGAATCATCCTACTTCTGGACCGACTCCACGGTTACTCTACAGTGGCTTAAATCTCCGCCGAATGTTTGGAAGACGTTTGTGGCGAACAGGGTGGCCGAAGAATTACACAAACGGTTGTCAGTGGCGGCACGTTCCAGGGAACACCAATCCCGCTGATTTGGTTTCTCGTGGTGCAACGGTTGAAGCACTCTTAAGCTCCGATTGTTGGATCAATGGGCCCATCTGGTTACCGCTTAATCAGAAGAACTGGCCCGTGCTCATCCTACCGGGTGTCTCCGAAGAAAAACTCGAAATTCGCCAAGTCGCAGCAACAACACAAATACGAGACACAATCAACCCCTTTTTCTTGCGCTACAACTCTTACACCCGTATCCTGTATGTCATCGGCTACTGTTTGCGATATATTTCCAACCTCAGAGCGAGAATTCAAGCTAAAAACAGCCCTGCTGCTGCCATAGACCTTCCATCTAGTATACCATTAACTGTGGCTCATCTAAAATCTGCGAAAACACGCCTCACTCGTTTAGCCCAAGAAGACGCCTTTAGCGATGAAATTCGGAAACTGGAAATGGGAAACCCTGTATCGAAAAGCTCAACCCTTCGCTTGTTAAATCCTTTCCTAGATTCCGAGAGAGTTTTGAGAGTCGGAGGTAGACTAAAACTGTCCCAATTGCCCTACCACGCGAAACACCCTGCCCTGCTTCCTGCCCATCACCCACTCACTCGCCTAATAGCCGAAAACACCCACATAAAACTCCTTCACGGCGGCGGGCGTCATCTGTTGGCCACAATTCGTCGAGATTTCTGGCCTCTGAATGGTCGTCGGCTGGTCAGAGGCATCGTACGCAATTGTTTCCGTTGCACCCGGCTAAATCCAGAATCCGTCGAACAACAAATAGGCCAGTTACCAGCGCAACGAGTAATTCCAGGAAAACCTTTCGAAGTAACCGGGGTAGATTACGCTGGTCCAGTTTATCTTAAGCCGACTCACCACCGTGCACCATCCATGAAAGCCTACATTTGCATTTTTGTATGCTTCACCACGAAGAGTGTCCACATAGAACTTGCCAGCGACTTGTCCACAAACGGGTTCCTGAAAGTATTGCGTCGTTTCATTGCACGAAGAGGTATCCCTTCTCACCTGCACTCTGACAACGGGAAGAATTTTGAAGGTGCAAAAAATGAACTTATCGAACTGTATCGAATTCTCCAAAACAGTGGCGAGCAGGACAAGATCCAAAACGTTTGTGCCGAGAAAGGAATTCAGTGGCATCTTACTCCTCCGAAGGCCCCTCATTTCGGTGGGTTGTGGGAGGCGGCTGTCAAAGTCGCCAAAAAACATTTATTCCGTCAGCTTGGGTCCAGCAGACTGTCGTTCGAAGACATGGCCACGGTACTGGCACAAATAGAATCTATCATGAACTCGCGTCCGCTACTTCCTGTTACCGACGATCCAGAAGATTTCGATATACTGACTCCGGCGCACTTCCTTATTGGCACTTCAGCATCACCCAAATGTCTGCAGGATTCCAGAAAATCGCCTCACACACTACCAGCAGCTCCAAATGCATGTGCAGCAATTTTGGATTCGATGGCAAAATGAATATTTACAGGAGCTCCAGCGAGATTCAAAACAACGCAGCCGAAACGACGAAATTACTCCGGGACGTATGGTCATCGTGGTGGACGAACTGCAAGGCCCTCTTCGTTGGCCCCTCGTCCGCGTCGTATCACTTCGAACAGCCAGAGGAACAATTAAACGTCCAGTCGCAAAAATTTGTTTACTGCCGTTTGCCGATGCCACCGATGACGTACAGGAATGCCCAGTAGAAAGTGAATCAACAGCAGACTAGCGAATCAGACATCAGCGAATAATTTGCGATCCAATCCTGAAAAATGAAATTATTGTTATGTGTTAGTAATTTTGAAAGTTCAATTCGATAGTTTGTAAACAAATATCGGTTCGTAGTTAGTTTTCTAAATGAATCATTTAGTAGTAGTAGTGTGTTGAATCTAATTAATTCAAGGCGGCGGGTATGTTGCAGCTAATGCATCATATGAAATACGGTGTAAATTTTGTTATAGATAGTGAGCCGAACCCCTTCACTGACATTTGAAATAACCGCTTCCACCAATACAAGCGCCAATGACACAACTAGCACAGCCAGCACCAGCCAGCATAGGGGTTCGGGAGCATAGGTGAATCATTATATGTTGTCAGTTATAGTTTGGTCGTTAAAGAAATATATCGATGAAGTGCTCTGGCAAATAAAGTTTAAATTAGTAGTTGCAATTGGAACAAAATTTGTAGTTTTTCGGGCAAATAAATTTGAAATTGGTTCGGTGAAACGTGCGTTAAAGTGAGATCCGGAAAAGAATATACCACAACGTAGGGCCTGATTTATCACTCGACGGTACATCATATTATTATTGTCAAAAATTATCATCCTGGTCCGCAGAACAAAACAAACTCATCATCTCCGAATAGACGATGCTAAGCCTTTTCTTGCAAGAATTTTGGGGAGTCTATGTTAATCTTTTTTGTATTTATCATATTCCTTCCAGTCTTGAATAATAGCCCATCTAAATTTTAAATTCAGTAGGACTGTTCGCTTAATTGTAGTTCGCCTAATTGTATAGATTGTGTCGGTATTTACAATGACCATACAATTTTCTCTCTCTACAATTCTATTTATCAAGGGTTTATGCTTTGCTATGCTATTTGTTAAGTATTGGATTTATTTCCGAAAATTGTCGAAAAATGTTTCTATCCTCCAATTTTTTTGTGAAAAATCGGTAGTGAATGAAAACTTGTGGGTTTTTATTTGAGATTCTCCAAAAGTAAAAATCTGGCTCCAGAGAAAAAGCCAATTATTGTTTCTAATGGGAATTATTGTTTGATTTCCACAAACTGAATCATTACACAATGTTCGGTTGTTTATAATGTACCTGCATTTGAATAGTGCGAACTAACGTTACGTCACAAAATTTATTGATTTGTATATATTTTAAAATCACTGTTAAGCTTGAATTTTCATTTACTTATAGAGAACGTTATTTCGTATGGTGGAATTTCACCAAGGAGTAAATCAAAAATGCTAGAATCAAGATGAAGATGAACGCACTGGATTTTTTGCTAGGATGGATGAAACATAACTGGGCAGCGATAGCGACAGCCTCAAAATTAACAGCTACCGGTACTTACTCAACTACGAACACCACGAGAATCTCCAAATCAGCCAAGTTGGAATTGCGGCCAAACTGGATCTGTTTTGATAGTGGATAAACTCAACTGGTGAGCACGTTCCAATTCTTTCCTTTCTTTTTGAATTGCTTTATAAATTTAAAAACTTGAAAATGGAACACTAAATACGTACAGGGCATCGTTTGCTGCTATTGCCGCGAATATTGTGGGAGTCCCAGGTATTCGGTTCACGCTTTAGTTAGCAATGGTGGCTCTTCTCGACCTTCTATTCCCTGAGTAGTTAGTGCGAGTAAGGGCGTCCTTGTGAAGTTTTGCTGTACCTGTTATGAACAACTAGTACATCCCGTACCCTATACACTTCCTGAAGAAACCTTTTTGCTTCAGGAGTGAATCCTTTTTTTAGTACTAGTCTTCGTAACAATAAGGGAACCATCACGGAGCATGAGATATGATCAAATTATTCGTAGTACTACTTGACCAACACCCCCAGCTGGGTGAGGGGTAGAGGATGACACACACACACACAGCTGGAATAGTTTTTGATTGGATGTCACAGTAAGATATTTCTGCTATTACGTTTCGTTATTTTATCCGTTAAAACGACCAAAAAGATAATAATGATAATCGATGATTTCACAACATTAAAACAAGTTACCGATTTGCTCTTAAGTTTTGCTCGGGTAGGTTTCTACCAAATAATCTTTTCGGTTGAACGACATATTCGGCCTAACAACTTTCAGCCTTGTGACTTTCTGGCGAACGACTCTTTTCTGTTTAAAAATTCAATTTCAATTAGATTTTTGTGGAATTCAACGGGAACTCCTTCACAATTTTCACGCTTAGTATTTACGGAGAGCTCTTCCAAATTTTAACAAGATTTTGTATGGAATTTTCATGGAAATAATTGGTATCTATACGAAAAATTATCTGGAGTTTCAACGTGATGTTGTAAAGATCTATCAGGAAATGATTCGGAAATTGCACTGAATCTTTGAAGTTTGAAAATTTGAATCGGCGTGGAAAATTATAGATCACCGGCGTGACAAATTTCAAACGGCGGCGCGCCGATGCAAAAATGCCGGCGGCGGCGGCGTGCCAAAAACTGTCGGCGGCGGCGTGGCGTGGCGGCGCACACCTTTACTTGAAATTAACTCCCCTAGCAGGAAAAAATATCAGGCATGGGCGTTCGAGGCCCTACGACAACCTACAACGTCATGAACACGGTGAAGTTACGGAAGATAAATTATTAGGTGCATTGGCAGTGGATTGTACTGTTTCAAAATTAGATTTTTATTCCGTATCCAAATAGTTACTGTGATGTACAATTAACTATTTTTTAACTTCCTTGGGCGTCGTAGGCCATTTAAACTATCCTCGAGTTCAGGACATGGAATCTACAGATGCAAAAAAATCTTTTTTTCGCTACTCAAAGTTTATATGAGTATTCAGCCGTGCTCATTACATCTTATAGAAGGTGATAAAAGCACCGCAAGGTAGTTCTGGGATATTCTGGGTTATCCAAACTATTCTTGAGTTCGGGGCTTGAGATGTACAGCTGCTTAGAAGCTTTTTTCGGTACTCAAAGCTTCGATATGCATTCAATTATATCCATTACACCTCTCGGAAGGTCAACGAATATCGTAAGATAATTTTAAGATATCATGGGCAATCCAAACTATCCTTGAGTGTGGGACTTGATGTCTGTAGCTGTTTAGAAGCTCTTTTCGGTACTCAAAGCTTTAGTATCCGTTTAATTATATCCATTACACCTTCTGGGAGGTCGACGGGTTTGGTAATATAGTTTTGAGATATTCTGGGCAATCCAAACTGTCCTTTAGTTCGAAATTTGAGTTCTATAGCTGCTCAGAAGCTCTTTTCGGTACTCAAAGCTTCAATATCCATTCTATTAGATCCATTACTTCTTCTTTTTCTTATTGGATGTAATCCCACACCGGGACAGCGCACGGTGGAGTAGCTAGAACAAATGGCTGGCCAAAAACCCTTTTTCGTTTTTCGAACTTTTGCATAGTATTATATTTTTAGAATATTCTTCAATATTATCTCCATTATGTGTCATTGAAATTTTTACGTTTGTTCCTTATTAGTATTAATGACAACCTATCAAAAATCATGTTAATTTGATGGTTTTTAGCGTGCCGTAAGACAAAGATCAGTTACCACTGGTGACAAACCTAAACAACACATATAATGTTAGGTTTATAGTACACAAAACATCATTTATAGACTGCCCTAGGACCTCCATGAGTTGAAATGAGTCATATTTAACATTAAGATATTATTTCATAAACATAAATAACATGGAGTTTTTGACCTTTTTTTAACAAACTTCATTATTAAAAAAGTAGAAGTACTCCCTCGTATTCCGCTACGAGATTGTACACACATGAAAATATAGGCTTTTATCTTTCCATTGCAGGTTAAAGATCATCCGCACTCGTCCGCAAACGAATTTGCGAGTAACTTCAAAATAGGTTGTTTTCATATTTTTCGCCATTGTTTTCAACAGTTCATAGGCAGAAAAATTCCGCAGATAACTTTTTCTGGTTTTCGAGGCATTTGACACATAGACATGATTGAATACAATAGTAACATACTCTATTTTTTGTTATTCATTCGGTCATTTGGTAGGCTCAAATGCTGTAGGGCGTTACGGAGCCGATTGAAAAAAAAAACTTTTTAATACAATTTTGTAACCTTACCCTCAAATAATAATGTTAGTTTGGGGCATCTGCTGCTCATTTAAATCTCTACAAAGCATAGCGCATGCTCCATTATCTTTCATCTCCTTCCCACTAACCAATCTTATGAAAAATCTAAATATCAATTGTATTGAATTTAGCGATTGCATTGACAACAGATATGTAAATCTCGATATAACTCAAATACATCATAGTTGATATTATGTAGACAAGTTGAAGCAAAGACATAATATGGTGTAGGGGATAAAACGGGCAAGTGCCACTTCAAGCTAAATAGAAACAATCCGAATAAGCAGTCTACTTGGTCTTAAGTGAAGTAACCACTTGAGGCAACCTTGTATATAGGACCAAAACAGGAAATAGAAAGAAAAATTTCCTCTCCAAAAATAATCGATCCTATGTTATTGTAAGATGAAAATGATTTAAGCAAAAAGTTTATGAACGACCCATAAGGGTGCAAAAACAGTAGCCAGACTTTTGTTTAATCAATTTCAAATTTTCCGATGCAACTGATGTTATGCGTGAGTAATCAGTGTTGATTGTACGTTTTGGGTAGCTTTCGCTGCTGAAAATATAATAAACTTGTGAAATGGGAGCTGAAAATCTAATGTTTTGTTTTGAATCGATTAATGTTTACATTTCTTTAATAGGCCCTTATCAAATGCTACGCGAGATTTTTCATTTTCACGTTTCCAACGCGAATGAAGGACAAAAGTGAGTGAAAGAATGAACTATCATGGAGCTGTCGCTTCTGTATCAGTTTATAATTTCATTTTTGAACATATCAAGAAAGGTCATTTATCACTGGTAGGTGAATTTGCACCTATAAAAATGTTCGAAAATCGATTGTTACTGTGTTTTTGCATCATAAAGGCAAAAACTACCAGAAAACGCCGAAATATAATTTTGGCCAGGATTTTGGTCCAGTTACCCCTTAGTGCAGCGCCGCCTCGCCGCTAAGTGTTCATTAACCTTCCGGGACTCGCTTGGTCCTGAACCGTTCACGCAGTCCCGCTTTTGTTGTGAACGAGAAGCGTGCTTTTTTTCGAAGGTGTTGTACTTTTTACAACGGCGCCAGTCTCCGAAGGTTAAGCACTTCCACAGTTATTAACTGCGAGGTTTCTAAGCCAAGTTACCATTTTTGCATTCGTATGTCATGAGGCTAACACGATGATACTTTTATATTCAGGGAAGTCGAGACGATTTCCAATCCGAAAATTTCCTAACCCGGCACCGGGAATCGAACCCAGCCACCCTCAGCATGGTCTTGCTTTATAGCCGCGCGTCTTACCGCACGGCTAAGGAGATCCATTACACCTAGACCAAAACTACGCGCAGCAGCTGGAAATGGCACTCCCAACGGAAGAGCACCATTAGAAGCACCGTAACTGCTGCGATGGAAGGTATCGTGTATCCCATCTACAAAATAGCGATAAGCTGTATTGTGGCAACTACTGCGCAATCACAGTGCTGAACGCCGCCTACAAAGTACTCTCTAAAATTTTATGCCGTCGACTAGCACCAATTGCAAGAGAGCTCGTGGGTCAGTATCAGGCGGGTTTTATGGACGAACGCTCCTCCACGGACCAGGTGTTCGCCATTCGCCAAGTATTGCAGAAATGCCGCGAATATAACGTGCCCACACATCATCTATTCATCGACCTCAAAGCCGCATATAATACAATCGATCGGGACCAGCTATGGCAACTAGTGCACGAAAACGGATTCCCGGATAAACTGGCACGGTTAATCAAGGCGACGATGGATCGGGTGACGTGCGTAGTTCGAGTTTCAGGGGCATTCTCGAGTCCCCTTGAAATGCGCATAGGGTTACGGCAAGGTGATGGTCTTTCGTGTCTGCTATTCAACATCGCTTTGGAAGGGGTAATACGAAGGGCAGGGATTGACACGAGTGGTACGATTTTCACGAAGTCCGTCCAGTTATTTGGTTTCGCCAACGACATTGATATTATGGCACGTAATTTTGAGAGGATTTGGACATAAAACCCCCCTCCAGAAACAAAATGTTTAGACTAAATTTTTTTTCGAGCCCTCTCAAATTAAAAAAATGTTCTGAAAACCCCCCAGGCCAATTTTCTGGCTACGCCACTGAGATGGATCGATCAGGTGGAGGACGATTTGCGGACTCTCCACAGACTGCGTGATTGGCGACGTGCAGCCATGGACCGTGCTAAATGGAGAAGATTTTCAAGCACTGCACAGGCCCCTCCGGCCTTAGTCTGATAATAAACAAATAAAATCAAAATTATTTAATGGATCAAATTAGGCATGAACCATGTTTAAAAAAAGACAACAGCCCTTTGGTTACGTGTGTAGACTTTAAGGCCTATACTCCAGGCAAATATTTGATGAACTGAAACGGAATAGTTATTGAAGGCGTACCCAATTTGGTTTTATGAATGAAATAGGGAATAATCCATTAAAAAAGTTATAAACCCTGGTTACGCGTGTAGGCCTCAAGGTCTATTACTCCAGAGAATTCTTGGATAACTAGGAAAGGAAGCTTCCTGTTTCATAGGCATTTTCCACTGCCTATTGTTGTGACCAAGATGAGTTTTCCAGGCTGAATGTCACTTCATTTTAACATGATCATTCCGAAATATTTACACACAAAATAGTATATTCTAATTTAAAATTAAGCAATTACCTACACTTATCGCATTGGTTTATATTATTATTGATCGATTGACTGTGCTCTTTCCCTTGTCATTGTATTTCTACAATTTGTCAGTTTATTTCTACAATTTAGCAAATACCCTTCAGTTTTGTTCAAAATAATTGTCTTATTTTTGCTTTTGGCAAAATATTTTCTTCCTGTTTTTTCTTTTGTGTTGGTAATTTTTACCCGCTTCTAATTCCATCTATCGGTTCATATGTTTCTGAAAGTTTGTTAACAATTACCTTTCTTACCATAATTGTCTTATTCTAAATTCTAATCCCCTATTTTAATTATTCATCCTACCGCTCCTGTGTTTAATTATTCATCCTAAACTGTGTAAAAGCTCTTATTTCTTGGATGATCCATGCTGAACTATCGTCGTAACGGTATATAAAAAAATGGCACGAAAATGATGCCCCGTTCACTAAAAGCTTCCAATCAAGTATAATTAAATCAACACACTTGACTGGTACCTACTTTATGCATCGAACACCAGCCGCATTCTTTGTTTATTCCTCCCCTGAAATCATAATGCTCTATGATGCAGCGTCCAACAGTCAGTCGGAGAAACGTTCCGGGTATGAGTCCTTTGATGGTGGGCGATTCGGAAAATGCATTTGCCTCCCTGCCACTTCAGTGATTCCAATCGAATGAAAGAAGAGAACGTGTTTGAGCGGAGGAGCCGTTCAGTTTTTTTTCTATTTCCTCCTCCTTTGCTATACATAATTAATCATCGAAGCATCGGCAACGTCCACTCGAAAGTGTATTGATTTGCATCATAGCATGGGAATGCGCTTTCGTCCTCGGCAGAGCAGACCTTTTTGATTCCATTTGCTCCCATTAAGATCCGGATGTTCTCAATTAGTGATGCAGAGCAAATTAAAGCAAGACTGATCGATTGAAAAATGCTGCAGGCTGCCTGCAGCAGGAATTATTCTTTCAGCACTATGGATCCGGTCCAGTGGAGCTCATGGACGTCACATTGAGCTTTGGAATTGCAAATTGGTAAACGATGTTGATGTAATTCCTTACGAAGTAAAGTATGCTTATTGATACTGGGAAAATGCTTTCCATTTACATATGAATCAATGACTCATGCTCCGACCTATTGTTATTCATTGCATTACAGTTGATGATTTAATCAATTCATGGGATATTTTTCATTCGAATTCAATTTCATGCCGTGAAACAATACTTTTGAATCGCTTATTTGTCGCTCCAAAGGATTCAATTAAACAGTCATTATCAATCTCATCATTATCAATTCAAGTGTTTACAACATCTACTGAATAAAACATATAATTTAAACCTGCACACTGTACAGGTCTTATGCGAAATATTGATTTTGAATGAAGCAATTTTTTTATCAGGTCTTGGCAGTAAAACAGTTTGCTTTCCAATACATTGTAGTTCAGATCCAATGTTACATTCACATTGGAATTGAAAATTCCTCCTTCATCATAAAGGTTCAAACCAGGATCCCAGGTCTTACTTTGAATGAGTAGATTTATGTTCAAAGCAAAGATGAATTTTAAATGCAACATTTTTCGTTTCCCAGTAACTCGTTTGAAATGATAAGAACATAATTTGAACGGAAAATATCTCGTTGTCCCATTGCAGCATACCGAAAGTTGCAGTCGATTACCAATGAGCATGAATTAAAACTTAGTGTAGCCATTGAAGGCGATATTTTCAAGGATATTGCATTTGCAACCAAGCGGGGATAGCCCGTAAAGTGGAAACAGATAGACAGAGATAGTAACCAGGACCATATAAAAGAGATAGCTTCTGTTTCTCCTAAAGCTCTTTGCATACCGTCTTTTGTAGCCCGCACCTAGAATCTTTCACATGCATTTAGTGTAAGGACCGAGTGCTCAAAAGGATCTAAAACTTTTACGAGAGGAGGTGGATAAGAAAGGGGGAAACACCAAAAGTTGCATCTTTTGGAGAGAAAATTTTCACCATTCGTAACATATGTTGCACCTTCTTTCACGAGTAACAAAAGTGCAGTACTTTTGCCGCTCTAGCTTTGAAAGAAACGTACGGTTCTTTGTGCTCAAATTGTAACTTTGTTCTTACTTGTGTAGGCAAGAAAGTTTCAAAGCTCCATTGCTGCGGGATTACGTAAATCCAATGCAATGGAGTTTTTTTTATGGAAATTCGTTCCATCATCTCTAGAAGATGAGATCAAAAAAAAATCGGGTGAAAACTCAGCTCTAAACAAGTTGGCAATAAATCTTCCACTGTTGCGTTTCAATGCTTACATCAAACTCTTTGTTTATCCCTCCCTTAGATCGACCGGACATTCAGCTGAAGCTGCCCCTCCACCGAACGACGGTGGACACCGGCTACGATCAGGGCTACGGAAGTGAACGATCGCCGGAAGACGAAATGCCTCCTCCACTGCTGCTAATGCACGAAGCCCAGTACAATGAGATTCTGGCCTCGTCGGGCCTGAATCAGCAACTGCCAGCCAGTGTCATAGAGCCGAACGACCTGCAGCGGTTTTGGAACTACGAAAAATCGGCAGCGAGTTTGATCGGCAGTGGCGAGTACAGCTTTATTACCAAAGGTAAGAGCGTCAGCACAGTAAATTGCATTTAATACCGCATGGCGAAAAGAAACCTGTTAAATGGATTGCTTTACAATTTCAAAATGGATTGTTTATATTATTTGTGCATATATTTTCAACAACATATGTTATACGTATACGACGGAGCTTCTATGGGGATAAACTTAATCGAAATGGGGAAGGGCCGTTTGGCTGAATACCGTTCGGCCGAATGCCGAAAGGCCGAAAGTTGTTTAACCGAATATACCATTTGGCCGAACAGACCAGTAGGCCGAAAGTAATTTGGCTGAAAGGGTCATCTGGCCGAATAGGACATTTGAAAAGTGAGAAATGGGGTGAGAAAAGTGAGACGTCTCACTTATCACTACTTATTTCCCAATAGGCTCCTCGATGGAACCTACGTACACGGTCATCGTTACATCGTTTGCGAATCCCATTAGCTTGACTCCTCCGCTCCAGCAACGTTATATGCATTGTTCTGAAGTGTTGTATGGGTGAATTCATTACTTTTCTAGTAAAAAAGCGAAATTTGCTCAAACCACAATTCAAAGCAATTCTAAAAACTTTCCTGGATAAACTCCAATCTTTCAGATTTTCAGGGATTTTCAGCTTAATATTTTGCCTTTAATTTTACAAAAAAATAAAGAGTGTTATAGTTGTTTATCGTAAATAGTGCCATCTAGCACTAATTTACTGTTTTCGTAGCTTCTCCACACATTTTTCCATATAAACTTCCAATAAGTCTAGCACAGCCCAAATGTTGACCGATTTGACTGTAATTTGGCCAGAGCATCAGAGCCTATCAGAAAAATTGTTATAAGTTTTTACCATACTTATTTGAGCGCGCCACTCTACTGTATATGCTTTGGCATTTCATCAATTCAAGATCAATAACGATTCTGGCCACGTCCTAACAGTCAATTTAGGATTAGGATAGGGAAATTATTTCGACACTCATTGCTACCCCAACTAACAATTTTAGCTCAATAAGCTTGACTCAGAAACATTATTTAAGATCTTTTAGTGAATGTCTTCAACTGTCTAAGACGAGTTTCGTATGGAAAGTACAAAACTCGTCTTTGTTATTTGAAGAAGACTATTTTTTGGCGAATCTGTGTCAAAAGGTCGAAGGCCAAAAGATCGAAGGACAAAAGGTCGATGGACAAAAGGTTGAAAGGACAAAAGGTCGAAGGGTCAAAAGGTCGAATGGTCAAAAGGTCGAAAGGACAAAAGGTCGAAAGAACAAAAAGACAAGAAATGAGATGGGAGTTGTGAGTGGTGACAAGTGAGATGCAAGATGGGAGTAATGAACATAGATAAATGAGAAGTGAGTAGTGAAAAGTGAAAATTGAGAAGTGAGAAGTGGAAAGAAAGAAATAAGAAGTAAAAAGTGACAAGTGAAAAATGTGATGTGAGAAGTGAGGAACGGAGATGTAAATAAGAAGTGAAAAGGAAGAAAAATAAAGGAGGAAACATATATAGTAAGAAAGTTGAAGGAAGGAAGAAAAAGAACAGAAGAGGAAAAAAGAACGAAGAAAGGAAGAAGAAGGAAGATGGAAGAAGGAAAAAAGAAGGAAGAAGGAAAAAAGAAAAATGGAAAAAAAAGGAAAACTGAAGAAGGAAGAAAGATGGAAGGAAGAAGAAGGAGACACAGTGAAGCAAAACAAAAGAAAGAAGGAGGAAGCAAATAGCAGGAAAAAAAAGAAGGATGGAAGAAATGAGGAACAAAGGAGAAATTAATAAGAAAGAAGGAAGAAAGAAGAAATAAAGAAGAAAGATGGAAGAAATAAGGTACAAAGAAGAGATAAATAAGGAAGAAACAAGAAAGAAAAAGGAAGAAAAAAGGGTGAAAGAAGGAAAAAAGAAAGAGAGACAAAATAAGGATGAAAGAAGAATAAAAGGAAGAAAGGAAAAAAAAAGCAGGAAGAAAACCAGGAAACAAGAAAGAAGAAGGAAGAAAGAATGGAGAAAGGAGGTGGAAAGAGAGAAGGAAGAGAAAAGAAAGAAGGAAGAAAGGAGGATAAAATAAGATAGAAAGTAGGAAGAAAGAAGGAAAAAAGAAGGAAAAAGGGGGGAGACAGAAGGTGGAAAGAAGGAATTAAGACGGAAGAAAGAAAGAAGAAAGGAAGAGGAAAAAAGAAAGAAGGAAAAACGAAAGAAGGATAAAAGAAAGTAGGAAAAAAGAAAGAAGAAAAACGAAGAATGGAAGAAAGAAGGGAAAAAAAAGAAAAATAGGAAAAGAGAAGCAAAAAAGAAAGGGTAAAAAAGGAAAAAAAGAAGAAAGTTAAAAGAAAGAAGAAAAACAGAAAACAAAAAGGAAGAAAAAAGGGGGAGAGAGGAAGAAAAAAAGGAAGAAGAAATAAAGAAGAAAGAAGGAAAAGATAAGAAAAAATAAAGCAAATAGGAAGAAAGAAGGAAAAAAGAAAGAAGAAATAATGAAGTAAAAAGGTGGAAAAAAGGAAGAAAGATGAAGGCAAGAAGGAAGACAAAGGAAAAAAAGAAGTTGGATATAACGAAGACGAAATATGAAAGGAAGAAAGAAACAAGTAATAAGAAAAATAAGTAGAAAAAGAAGAAACATATGAAGTAAGCAAGAAAAAGGAAGAAGAAAGAGAATAGAAGGAAAAAGAAAAAAGAAATAAGAAAGAAGGATGAAAAAAGAAAGACCTTTTTTCCTTTCGACCTTTTGTCCTTCGACCTTTTGACGCAGTTTTTTGTTTGTTTCGACCTTTTGTTCCTTCGACATTTCGTCCTTTCGATCTTTTGACCTTCGACCTTTTGTCCTACAACCTTTTTTGGCATATAAGCGCTTTACTCACCTACAATGTTTATTGGGACAAGATATTACGGAATCCTCTGCATCTTCGTGATCGCCACGGGGAAGGGATGGTTGGTTAGATGCAAAGGAAAACTTAAGAAAGTGGCCGACTAAATAATTATTTTGTGCGAATCTATGTCAAACACTTCGATGATCGTGCGATCCTTCTGCATCCTATAGAAAACACAAGGAAACGCGCACCAACCACACAAAATAGAACTAAACACACGCGTTTGATGCGAAACAGGACCAATCACGCACTCCGTTTAAGGGCTAAATGGCTCTTCCTGCCAAACGACCGTAAGGGTAAACCAATTTTTCACAAAATGACATTTTCTGTCAAACCGTTTTGAACCATTTCGAAAAAGTCAAATGGAATTTGGCAAGACGACTTTCGGAGAACAAATAACTTTCCGCCCAATGACTTTCGACAAAACGACGAAAAGGGACATTTGGACGAATATGTCATTTGGTTGAACAAACCATTACGTTGCGTTGCGTTGTAACGGAGTATTTTGTAGATTGCATACTGATAGTTGTCATGTATATTCTTTACCTTTCTTACCCCAATTGCTTATGGATTTCCATTTGGGATTCAATGGAAATCCAATTGGGGGTCCAAAATGATAAAACATGAAAGCTATCATTGACGGCCACGCCCATCTTCTCCGTTACTAGGAAAGGGAAGGAAATGATGATATGACATCTACTTAACGAGAGGCCAGCGACTCACCGACGCCCTCATAGATGTCAAGGAATTGGATGGTGGGTAGGGTATGTGGTTTAGGAGTATCATTATAAGCAAATGATAGAAAATTTGTGGAAATACGTTGGGAGTGACTTTGCTAAGAAATTTATGTCACTCCATTATCCTTGCCGATGATTTTCCTCGGATGGGGCGAAGGTATTAGCCTTGCCCTGGCTAATAGCCTAGGTTTAAGCGCCTTTGCTCGCTCTCTGAAACGAAAAAAGAGCAAAAAGAAATTAAATTCCCCTTCCCCCCTGATATGATAATGATTTTGATCAACAAATGAAAATACATTGCTATTGGCTTAAAATGAATAAATTTTGTTAAATGTCACGAAATAAAATAGATACAATAATCAAAACCTAATTCAATAAATATTATACACAGTGTACACATATTATACACGTTATCATTGCACGGATAACGTATATCTCGGTTGTCTTTTCGTAGCCACATGAATAATGTAATATACAATAGCTATACTATTTGTACTCGCACGTCAGTACCATCGTTGTTGAATTTCCTATTCATATGTGACAAATATGGAATTATGGGCAGTGTAGTAAACACATAATAATAAATATAAAGTCATTAATATACAATAAAATCACAGTAATCTCCATCAGCCAAATTTTAACGATTCATTCATTTTGTAAACGCTGAAATCAACCCTTTATACTCTGAAAATGGTTGATGGCTAACTTGATAACAATAATAAGTATCATACGTGTATATAATATAATGTATAAAATGTAAAGTAAAATGTTATTTGATGAATTTTTCATTGGATTTCACTATGAAACTAAAATCATATTTCGAAACTTCAAATGCATTTCATTTGACAACTATTATAGGTACTGTAAAAACATACCGCTTTTTATTGAAAGCAAATGTTCAGTTATATTGTTTTTACGAACCTTTTTGTTGGATTATCGCAAAATGAAAGTAACAAAACGATATATAGGGGGACAAGGGGCAATATGGACACTAGGGTGGCTCAAATTAGTATGGGAAAAACTTTTTCCAATTTTTTTGATGGGCCGCCCTCTTATTCGGTTCTATTTGATGCCCTGATGCTGTGGACAAAATTTCAGCCAAATCGGTCAACGTTTGGGCTGTGCTAAACTCGTTGGAAGTTTATATGGAAAAATGTATGCAGAAACATCCAAAAACAGTGAACTGCAGTTGGACGGTACAACTTACGATGAAGAACTATAATACTCATTCAGATCTTGAAGAATTTAATACAGAATGTTATGCAGAAAACCGCGAGAAGATTAGAGTTTGCCCGGCTAAGTTATAAGCATTTCTCTGAAGTGGGGTTTGAGCAAATTTCGTTTCTTTTACCTTTGAAAAGAAATAAATTCACCCCTACAACACTCCAGTAAAATGATAATATCTTTGCCTAATAAACTCTAATCTTCTCGCGGTTTTCAGCATAACATTCTGTATTTATTTCTACAAGAACTGAATGAGTATCATGGTTCTTGATCGTAAATTGTGCAGTCCAACTGCAAATTACTATTTTTGGATGTTTCTGCATACATTTTTCGATATAAACTTCCAACGAGATTAGCACTACCCAAACGTTGACCGATTTGGCTGAAATTTTGTCCAGAGCATCAGGGCATCAAATAGAACCGAATAAGAGGGCGGCCCATCAAAAAATTCCAAAAAGTGTTTTTCGAGCCACCCTAATATTTTAATCAATTTTAGGTGATTTAAATTGAGTATAATTCGGATTTCTAGCAATTACATGATACTATTACTCGTTAACTACCAGTTCTGTTTTGGATCGTATTGAAAATAATGCAATTTCAATCAAATAGGACGATTTTGTAATAGTTATTTTTCACTACTCTCGGGAAGGTAGCGGGGTAGATTGGACACCCCCATGGGGCAGTATGGACACCCTTATAAAATATGAAGAAAATTATCTTACTTGTGATTATATGCCATTGTAATCTATTTTATGGATCATCCAACATAAATATTACCCAATTGTTCATCTTCCTGTCATGATTTTGTATGAGACACCTAAAATTGTGTTTGGATCATCAACATCCGAAAATCTATTTCCCTCTTCTTAAGCGAGGTCATATATGGTCGTTTTTTATATTAATTCCATGACGAATAGAAGAAGATTGATTACGTAACGCAAAAATATGTCACTTTCAGCCGGCCTCATACATGTATGTCGAACTTTTTGTATGAAGCATATGATTGTTTTTATATGGATCCTCACACTTATTGCAAGACCCCTAATCAATCGTCTCTACTCTAAGATTTGCATAATCTATGCATACTCTTATTCACTCTACTGGCATCGCCAATCCTTCCAATGGATTGTACCGATCAACTTGCCAACGAGATTGCCAAATCTATACAAAACACTTCCTTTTTTTGTCGCACTTTCAGCGACTTTTATGGTATATATATGCTTCTATGGTTTATATATGTCATGTACTGGAACTAATTTTCTATTGGATTGCAGTCGGGTGAACGGGCTGGCCATGGAAGAACATCGATTTTTTTCTCCTTCAACCACTTCATCGTCTCGGTGCTCTTGTGGACCGATGCATTGTCTTGCTGGAAAATCAGCTTAGATCGCGAATAACGCCGTTTGAAAGGCAGAAGATTCGCTTGAAGGACACTGATGTAATCCTTGCTGTTCATTTTACTGGAAGTGAACGCTAAATCCAGCTTTCCACGGGAGCAGAAAGCACCCCACACCATACAACTTCCTCCTCCAAAGTTCCGTGTGGAAAAATGAATCTCATCCTTTCGTAAATCGCGCCAATATGAATTAAATCCATCTGGGCCATCGAGATTAAACTTTTCTCATCACTGAAGATAACCTACGTGAATAAAAAATTATGTATTAGGTTGAGTATTAGGTAATGAACGCAAATAACAACCATCGTGAATCTTTTAAATTTTAAAGAAATTACCAAGTTCCAGTCCCGGTTCATGTTAGCTTTGGCGAATTCCAGTCAGGCTACTTTATGTTCCGGTTTCAGGCAAGGCACTCGCATCATTTTTGACGACATATGTTCGGATTTTTCACCAATACTTGTCGAATTGTTTTTCGAGAAACATTCAAATCGAGTTCGGCCTTGATTTGACGCAGTGTTTTTGTGGAGTTAGACGCCGTATTGACAATTTTCTCTTGTCTCGAGTTGTTAGCTTCTTTTTGATAGTCTCCGGATAATTTTTGCCGTAGTTTTCCGGGTCTTGCAGAAAATTTCGAACAACGCAGCGTGATCTACCAATATCTTTTGATATTTGCTTAATGCTCATGTTTTTTCTTTCGATAAGCGAGTATTGTGTATTTTTCTTCTTGTGAAAGATACTTTCCTTTCGGCATGGTTCTAAAAAAACGCTCCAAAACTTCGAGAACACACTAAACTTGACCGATCTACAAGGTGTCTTATAAGTATTTGACACTCGAAAATGTTGTTTATATTCACTGGGTGGTTTAGACTGAGTATGTTTGCAAGTGTTGCCAGAAAATTATTTGTGAATGCTTTTTACGTGCAACTGGATTGAAAAATATATCGTTATACTAGAATTAAATTTTGGAAATTTTGTAAAAATCGAGGAAACTTGTTGTTTTATGGGAGGTGAAACTTATAATTTTTAACCATTTGGAAGACATTCTAACTTTTTTTGTCAAATTTATGCATTAAGAAAATAAAACAATGGCTTCTACGCTATAAATTAGTTGTTTATGAAAGGATTATAGAGTTCGCTGCATTGAAAGTAGAAAAATGATTGAATTAACAAGAATATTGGGGGTGTCCAATCTGCCCCGGGTGTTCATAATGCCCCCTGGTCCCCTAACCTTTTGTTTGCCGAACGTTGAAGGATCGTTAAAAAATATATACTGTAAAATAATCTAAGTGTGTAGAATTATTCAACCATATCCAAGTGATTTAAATATTTATAGATTGTTTACAAAAAATCATAATTCTCATAATTATATACAATGGTCAGTAAGAGTTTGTTCAACTTTCAATTTTTTAAATTTAAGTTAAATGTTGAGAAAAATCTATGTGAAACCATCTAGAATAGACTGCCTTTGGGATTCCGTTCAATAGATATAATGGATTTTCTGGCTCTTTGTAATGAATATAATGGAGTCACCAAGAAGTCAAAACAAAATTAAACGAACTAATAATAATTATATGTATATGCAGAATTTTAGTCGCGTAAGCCTAGACCTTGCTTTTGATATGCAAAGAGTTATTATGAAAACGAAGTCTTAGTTAAACAACAAAAGGTCGGCAGTAAAACATAAAAACTTTAGAAAATTAAATATAAATCTCCACGTAACTATTTATCTACTTTATGTTTGAAACTGAATGCAGTGTATCACAAAAAAAATAATATAAATAATATGAACGGACTTACTATTTTCGCTGTCAAGAAATTCGTCCTTGCACAGAGGTACATGCCATGCCTGCATTTCCTCTTATCCTTGAATCATCATTGACATAAGGAACCATCAGAAACCAGTCCAAGACCAGTGGCCAATACAGGGAATAACTTCATTTTGATAGTGCTGGCGTCGTTGCTTGATTGATCAAAATGCACAAAAATCGTTACTTCCGTCAGTTCTTATCTTGTAGTTCTTGAAGCTCAAATAAAGGTTTCCAGGGATATGGGGGACAACACCATCACAACATAAGTATAATCCTTGGCCTGAAACGCTTTTTGGGATTTTGACCGTCTGACTTGACTTAGTAGCTTTCATGTTTGATCAAAACGCTTGAGATATGGGGCCGGAAAAAATCTTTAATTTCTCATATTGGATGACATCAAAAACAATTTTTTTTTTCTCATTTGGTTGAACAAACCATTAGGTCAATAACCGAAAATGTTATTTAGTCAAAATGGACAGGGAAGGGCCGTTTGGCTGAATACCGTTGCCACTCATTTCGGCCACCAGGCCGAAAGTTGTTTAGCCGAATACAGTCAAACCTCCATGAGTCGATGTTCTATGACTCGATATCGACTCATGGAAGCAAATTATGCCATATTAAATGCCATATTGCTGGGTTACTGCTATGGCCCCTTCAAACAACTTTCTAAAGATTTCCAATTCCACATCTCGACATTTCCATGAGTCGATGGTCCCTTCAATATCGACTCATGAAGGTATTACTGTATGTGTATACTATTTGGCCGAACAGACCATTAGGCCAAAAGTTATTTGGCCGAAAGGGTCATTTGGCCAAAAAAATCATTTGGCCGAAAGGGTCGTTTGACCGAAAGGGTCGTTTGGCCGAAAAGGTCATTTGAAAGGTCATTTGACCAAAAGGGTCGTTTGGTTGAAAGGGTCGTTTGGCCGAAAGGGTCATTTGGCTGAAAGGGTCGTTTGGCCGTAAGGGTCGTTTGGCCGAAATATTCGTTTAGCCGGAAGGGTCATTTAGCCGAAAGGGTCATGTGGTCAAAAGGGTGGGTCATGTGGTCAAAATCATTTGGCCGAAAGGGTCGTTTGACCGAAAGGGTCGTTTGGCCGAAAAGGTCATTTGAGAGGTCATTTGACCAAAAGGGTCGTTTGGTCGAAAGGGTCGTTTGGCCGTAAGGGTCATTTGGATGAAAGGGTCGTTTGGCCGAAAGGGTAGTTTGGCCGAAATATTCGTTTAGTCGGTAGGGTCATTTAGCCGGAAGGGTCATGTGGTCAAAAGGGTCATTTGGCCGAAAGGGTCGTTTGGTCGAAAGGGTCGTTTGGCCGAAAGGGTCATTTGGCCAAAAGTGTCATTTGGCCGAAATGGTCATTTGGCCGAAAGGCTGGTTTGGTGGAAAGGGTCGTTTGACCGAAAGGGTCGTTTGGCCGAAAGGGTAATTTGGCCGAAAGGGTCATTTGGCCTATAGGGTCGTTTGAAAAGTGAGAAATTAGGAGTGAGAAGGGAAATTTCTCACGTCTCATTATTCATTTCTCACTTCACGCTGTAAAAAGTTAAAAGCGCAAAGTGAGAAGTGAGACGTCTCACTACCCACTTCACACTGTTTACTTTTCACAGTGAGCAGTGAGAAATGAGGAGTGAGAAGTGCGACGTCACTTCATAATTTCTGTTGAGTGTTCTTTGAAATTTACACAGAGAATTATTTGGAATATCCGCAAGAGAGTCTAAGGAGTGTTTGCGGGAAACAGTGGAATTTTCACGGGAAACTCTCCGAAATTTCCACGGAAAATTTGTCAGTTTCATTTTAGATTTTTCAAAACGTTCAAATTATTTGTATGTTCCATTTGAAACATGTTTCAAATGGATTAGATATTGCAAGGGATTCTTTTAAATTTTCACGGGAAACTGTGTTTAATTGTTTTTTTTTTTTAATTTTAAAAGAAACTTTTTGTATTGTAATTGTAATTCTTCGGAAATTTCATGGGAAAACATTAGCAAAGGGGATAGGGTCGTTTGGCCGAAAATCTATTAGCGGAAAGTTATTTGGCTGAATAACACGTTGAGTCGAAGGACATCTAGCCGAATTGCATTTGCCCGAAAACTACGTTTGAACAAAACGGGGAAGGGTCGTTTGGCTGAATGCCATTTGGGCGAATGCCACTAGGCTAAACAAGCCATTAGGCAAAAACCCATCTGGTCGAAAGGGTTGTTTGGCCGAAAGGGTCATTTGGCCGAATGCCACTAGCCCGAACAAACCATTAAGCCGAAACCCATCTATTTGAAAGTCATTTGGCTGAGAGGGTCATTTGGTCGAAAGGGCCATTATGCCGAAAGGGTCATTTGGCCGAATCTCATTCTTCATTTCTCACTTCTCACTGTAAAAAGTTAGAAGCGCACTACTTCGCAATACTCACTTTTCACGGTGAGAAGTGAGAAATGAAGAGTAAGAAGTGGATATTCCAAACATTTTCCTGTTCCATTTTGGTGCAATTTTCCGTGAAAATTATGAGGAATTCCCCAGGTAAATTCCGAAGAATTTCCTTGGGAATTGAAAAGCTTCCCTTGGAAATTCCAAACAATTCTCGAAACTTCAAAGTAGTTCCCGTGGAAAATCCGAAATGCATTTCAAGACAAATATTTTGGAAAAAATTTGAGATTTTTTTTATGAATATCCTCAGGTTTTTTCCGGCGAAATTCAATAGCTTCTGCCGGTAATATATTAGAAATATAAAAAAAAACGCGAAAAAAATATATCAAGAAATGAACAAAATGAAAACAATCGCCGCCGGTCAAAATGCCTTTCGGCGTGACGCCGAAAACATCGCCGCCGCCGTTCAAAATTCTGAAAAACGCTGCCGCCGATTTTCGGACCGGCGCACATCTCTAGCCCCGATCACTTAGCTGGTGAGATACAACCAAGCTTTTCTTACATCTGCACAATCATAGCGACCGTATCTTTGTGAAGCTGTACAATATCGGCAATATCACAGCAGCTTTTACCAGTTTTGTTATGTTCAATAATCAAATTTCGAACGCTGATCGAAATTTGTCCTTTTGTGGGCATTTTTCATCAAAATATTTTCCAATTTTAAAAACGAAACTGAAATTTTGAGCATGAAAACTTAAAGAGCACTAAACGACAACTGCACCAAAAAAATGGGTGGTGAGACACTGGCTAGAGCGCTGCACTGGGTAATTACCAAGGTTTGTGAGGATGAGGTTCTGCCGCAGGAGTGAATGGAAGGTGTCGTGTATCCCATCTACAAAAAAGGTGATAAGCTGGATTGTGGCAACTACCGCGCAATCACATTGCTGAACGCCGCCTACAAGGTACTCTCCCAAATTTTATGCCGCCGACCAACACCAATTGCAAGAGAGTTCGTGGGGCAGTACCAGGCGGGTTTTATGGGCAAACGCTCCACCACGGACCAGGTGTTCGCCATTCGCCAAGTACTGCAGAAATGCCGCGAATACAACGTGCCCACACATCATCTATTCATCGACTTCAAAGTTGTATATGATACAATCGTTTGGGCACCGGCTATGGCAGCTAATGCACGAAAACAGTTTTCCGGATTAACTGAAACGGTTGATCAAAACGACGATGGATCAGGTGATGTGCGTAGTTCGTGTTTCAGGGGCATTCTCGAGTCTTTTCGAAACGCGTAGAAGGTTACGGCAAGGTGATGGTCTTTCGTGTCTGCTATTCAACATCGCTTTGGAAGGGGTAATACGAAGGGCAGGGATCGACACGAGTGGTACGATTTTCACGAAGTACGTCCAGTTATTTTGTTTCGCCGACAACATTTATATCATGGCACGTAGCTTTGAGAGGATGGAGGAAGCCTACATCAAACTGAAAAGCAAAGCTGAACGGATTGGACTAGTCATCAACACGTCGAAGACGAAGCACATGGGAAGAGGCTCAAGAGAGGTCAATGTAAGCCACCCACCACGAGTTTCTATCGGTGGGGACGAAATCGAGGTGGTAGAAGAATTTGTGTACTTGGGCTCACTGGTGACTGCCGAAAATGATACCAGCAGAGAAATTCGGAGACGCATAGTGGCTGGAAATCGTACGTACTTTGGACTCCGCAAGACGCTCCAATCGAATAGAGTTCGCCGCTATGCCAAACTGACAATCTACAAAACGCTCATAAGACCAGTAGTCCTCTACGGGCACGAGACCTGAACGATGCTCGTGGAGGACCAACGCGCACTTGGAGTTTTCGAAAAGAAAGTGCTACGTACCAT
Organism: Armigeres subalbatus; assembly: GCF_024139115.2. NCBI lineage: Eukaryota > Metazoa > Arthropoda > Insecta > Diptera > Culicidae > Armigeres > Armigeres subalbatus. Next base: position 217,087,546 of record NC_085139.1, read on the forward strand.
CTATGGTGGGGTGCAGATGGCGGACGGTACGTGGAGGAGGCAAATTAACCACGAGTTGCATCAGCTGTTGGGAGAACCATCCATCGTTCACACCGCGAAAATCGGACGACTGCGGTGGGCTGGGCACGTAGCCAGAATGTCGGGCAGTAACCCGGTGAAAATGGTTCTCGACAACGATTCGACGGACACAAGAAGGCGAGGTGCGCAGCGGGCAAGGTGGATCGATCAGGTGGAAGATAACTTGCGGTTTCTCTGTAGACTGCGTGGGTGGCGACGTGTAGCCATGAACCGAGCCGAATGGAAAAGACTCTTATATACCGCGCAGGCCACTTCGGCCTTAGTCTGAATAAATAAATAATAACTAACAGATTGGGAAAAGGCTATCAGTCACATTTGACGGTCATTCTAAATAGTGGCTTGAAATCGTGCTATAGCCATATTAAAAAGGGGAATACATCACAATAGATCCAATAGAATTTCAAATGAAAGAAACAAAATTTATCAGCTAGGACTTTCTGAGCTATTGCTCCATATGAGGTACCAACCGCCTGCGAGACCTTGCTTAGGACGAGTATCATCTTGCCTGCACTCGTCCGCCTTATGCTATGAACTTTTTTTGCGGAGGTCCACCAGCTTCTCAGCGTAGCGCATCGCCTTGAGCACATCGAATTACTCTGAAAATTCCACTGGCAGGAATTCTTAGAGAACTTTTGGAACTTCCGCAAAATTTCATGGGTTGATCCCAACAGGCGCTCCCGGAGAAACTATTTAACAAATTGCGAAATTGTTTTTGCATTAATTCTTAGAAGAGTTACCGCAAAATTCCTCGAGAATCTAATTAGGGTTCCCGGGGCAAATCGGCACGAATTCCCTTTCGGGCATCTCCGGCGATAGCAGCCTGATCGCCTTTATTGCCTTATTACGCACATACTCGATGTTTCTCGAGTAGTTGACATTACTATCGACTATTACGGCCAGATGATTCCACTTTCGTCTAGTGCACCAGTGCCAATTTTTCGTGTTGAGCTACTTCTCTGCAATAATGATCCCTTTGGCCATCTACAGTTTAAGTTGATTCATCCTATTTCCAGCCATGGTACTCTGCGGCTTGACTTTTGACAGACCCGTGTTGCTTTCGACAAGAAGTGCAAGAACTTCTTGCATTTCTTTTTGAGTGCCTTCCACTCCTTATTATTTTCTACATTATTAGTTTTCATCTCACAAACAATTAAACATCCGTTTGTATAATCCATTATTGTAGATTGGTTGAAGTTTGCGGTAGACAACAATGATTCTAATTCAAATTATTTCCAAAACAAACACCATATACTGAAACGCAGAACAATCTCTTAGCCATGACTCTACTAAGTTGAATTCATATTTCATTTCTCCATATTGTAGCAAACTTATCAGTATTCAAAAGTGTCATCACTATTATGGACCCAAATCAAGTTGTTTGTTTCATTGCCAATTTATTAACTCCGTACAAACAGATACTTCATCAGATGAACTGAGCACCGACAACGAATTCCCCATCGTCTGAACTGGTTTCACATTCATTCAACTGTTGCGTTCCTAAATGTTCGAGCAAATTCTCACTTCCACTGTAAAATCGTTTGCTTTTCCAAGATAAGATACGAAATTCCTCTCCGAGGAATGTCCCACTGGTGTCTGTCCCAAAATTGTAACATCCATCATAAACGGAACTAATTCTGGTGAACATTTTGAGTAGGGTTTCACCTTTTGACAGGTAACTGATGACACTTTTAAACGAACATGGTTCTTGTCACTTGCCACACTGACTTGGGAAAATTGCCTTCCCACCCTTACTCCATGCGGTCAAGTAGATGGCGCCGGACGGGACGCACTCCACCGCCATCACCACCAGCACTGACTGGTCGTTGCCGTCGTCAACCCGGCACGATTGGGTTGAGAAAAAGTTTGGCCTCTGGAGAATGTGGAACCAAATGGAACCAGTGACACTGGACCGGAAGATTCATTTCCCACAGTGTCAGCAGAACGAGCGAACAAACGAACGAACCAACAGAACAGATCAAGACAGGCGGAAAATGCTCTTCGGCTTTGTGCGACGATGCTCGGGGAGTTGTGTATGGGATTTGGGGGACACTACGGGTTGAAAAGCGCAATTTTACCTAGCACTAGATTAAAAAAAATATTGGTGAAAATTCGTAAATAACCTAAAACATTGATCATCAATTTAAGATTTCCTAATATAACAAGAAATTTATATAATTTCAAATGAAGTCTGGTTTTAAGAAACAACTCAAACTTCAAATAGTATCTGAGTGTGCTGAGGAGTTCACAGAATCCAAAACGATTTTGCTTTTCAAACCTGACCCACTGTACATTGCAAGACCGACCATATTCCAAGCGCAACGGCCTAACCATATATCGATAGAGCTTTCCTTCCTCCAGAAAGTGCAAACACAATTGCCCGGAGCTGCTGACCAATGCGTTGAAAAATATGTGGACAGCAGAACGTCCTACCATAAGGGGCATTGTTCAAAATTTCCCATTTTCGAATGTCACAAGTCAATGGGTTTGAATTTCTTTCTCGTTGACTCACCATTGAAGTGTGCGGATTCCCCTTCAGCCTTCGGGGATGCATGGAAAGAGCAACTGCCGATAGCCGTTTCAAGTTGTTGTCGCTTTGGGAATTATTATCGTTCCAATGACTCTATGAAGGGATTTGGAAAGTTCATGCCAGAAGAATATCTGTTCGATTGGTTGGGTTATGCATCTGTGTTGAACCAATTGTTGATATTATGTAATGTTGTCCAATTCAAGTAGACTTACGTTGCACTGAAAAGGAAAACCTACATATCGTATTGCAGTTCCATATTCGGCAATACTTGCCGTTCGCCAACTACAATTATTTAACATCTCACCTGTTCCAAAATCGGCTTCCAAGCGATAATTTTTCGCCCGTCGTCGTCCGCCTGGGATGATAAAAACTCAAGTTAAATATCTTTCTCTTCGCCAGTCGTGCCGCTGCTCGCCTCAACTTCGACTCGCAGCTGACGATGATGGGGTAATATATTCCCAGGGAGCCTAACAGAAAAAGCGAATCTGAATTATTCATTGCCTTTAGGCCGCTACTCAGCTATGCAGAGCAGCAGAGTTACAGCGGAAAAAGTTTAAATTTTTACGATCCATGCTTAACAAGTGGCAATTCCATCGCAAGGGACTTGACGAGTACGAATAACCGAAATACACGCTGACGACAGGCTGGTTGTTTGTCGGCTGGAGTGAAGACGGAGCACGGTTTATTGCATTTTTACGCTTAATTTTTTTTACGACTACTGGGCAATCCCTGTCGAACGAAGATGACAATCGTTGAAAAGAAAAATTGCTGCTGATGACAGAAATGGGTCTGGAATTACATTGGCGCTGGATATGTTTTGTTTTATATTGAATAAGTTGAGAAACAACGCCTTATTCATAGAATATTGTTGAACTATGTTTTCATTTGTTCAGGGCGATCATCCGGTCATCTAAAAAAAGGTTCAAGCAAATTAACATATTTGGTGCCGGAAAAATCGCAAACGTCCAAAACTCATGAAGCATGCATGAATCAGAACTCATCGATCAAAAAAACGTCACACGATTTGTTCTCTTTTAGTAAACGCAGTTTTTCCGATGTGTGACCAAATCATTACTTCTCGACTAGCATTTAAACCGAAACCATTTTTTTTTGGAAATAAGCGAACGAAGTATAGGGTAATTGACAATCGCGTTATGAATTTTGCAACACATTTTCCAAATCTGGCATGTCGACTGTAACTTTTCCAAACGCAATATTAAAAGCGTTAGAATAGATAGAATATGATAGTCTGTTTAAGCCAAGAGAATGTTTTTTTTTAACCGAAGCAATTAGTGCTATGTTCCTTTATTTCGAAATTAAATGAATTTGTTACAGTGTGATGACCCCTATTTATAAAAGCATAGTTTAAGAGTTTGCCAATTAGTTACAGAAAAATGATCCCATCATGAACAACTGTTCAAGGGCACAAAAAAAAGCTTACCATAACAAAGCACTTTGGATTCTTATTTCGATGGAGACGCATGGTATGGCATCTTCACCCTACTGGATCCTCCGCTGAAAGTTCGTTAGCGGCAATATGGTGGACCATAATATAATTGGCTGACATTTACGTGTGTGTTTAAGACAATAATAGAAAGGAACAAAAACGAATAAAACTATATCACCTTCACAATTCGCCTACACGAAAGGCGAAGCGGGTATCATCGACCAAGACATAATCAATAACATCGATTATGATGCGGCTTGAGACTAGGTTACTGAACGTTTTGAAGACTTACGATCAATCATTAATCGGCATACCAAGGCGTTGAATAAGATGCCGAAGATTATGAAGTAAAGCGTATTAGAGTTTCGGAGCAAGGGTGAACACTTGCTCGAAAATTGTTGATGCGTTAGACCTTCATGTAGATTAAATTGATTTAATTGATTTATTTGAAAAACAATTGAAAGTTAAACCAGGAATGTTGTGAAACCAATTAGGCCCCTGAAGATTGGCAACCGTGTCGATTAGCAATCGCAATCCGTTCCTACGGTTGCTAATCAAGCAGAGGCTGAACAAATCGAATCACGTTATCTGCTGAAACTAAGGAAGGTCAATGTTTACTTTCGACTATCGTTGTCACCGTATTCAGAAGTACCCGCGCAGAACCCTCGATTTTGGCTCAAAGATACTTTTTACTAAGAAACGTGAAAAAATCCGATAACTTCTTCGTCAGCGGTTTCGACAGGAAAACACACACGAACGAGGTTCAAATTCTAGAACAAAATTACGTCACCAACTACACTGCCCATGTTTTCATAGTTGACGTATCAACCAACCGCTGGAACATCGATGAAAAAAACAAAAAAAAAATGAAAATGTTTTAAATTTGCGATGTTTGTCCTTAAATTATTCGAAATACATGCGGAAGTGCAATGGTTGTGAAATCATGGGCAGTACAGCATTCTACTCCAGTGCCTCGTTACGCCAAATATTATAAGTGACCTGTCGACGCAGTGTTCAGATATTCGTGAACAGCCACCACCAAGCATAAATTTAACTGGCAGAGTATTCAGTTATGGATTGAACTAATGCACAAGCGTATCATAGTTTGAACCAGTCACAAATCAGTCAAACTAACTATCGCATTGACAGGAAATGAATCTATGACAGTAAGAACGGCATATTTAGGTGAACCGGACGTGATAGAGTTCTTTCAAGGACAAGCATCTCGGAATTCAAAACAAAATTCAGTACTGTATTCATCTTGGGCACGCCACTCAATATGAAAGCATACAACCAAGGGCGTTGCCTGGGGGGGGGGGGGGGTTCAGGTGGTTTGGGCGTCGCCCCCCCTAAATTGTGGAAAGATTGAACGGGTACTGAAATGAATTCCCTCAAACATGTGCACTTTACGATCTAATCATATACAGAAATAGGTGGTTGAAATTCAAAAAATTCCCAAAACTTATTAGGGCATCCAGGATCCATAATATATGAAAGTTCAAAACAACTCGAAACATTTCGGGCTCAAAAATTCTCCTTGAAATCCTTCTAGAAGCTCTCCTGGGAACTTCTGAATTCCTCCGGAAAGTTATCCACAAATTCCTCTGAAAATCGTTCGAAAATCCTTCTCATGTAATTGTAATTCCTCCTTATCTAGAAACCCCCCATTAAATTTGTTTAGGAAATTCACGAGGAAATTCCTTGAAGATATCTTTTCTTCTCTCCAAGATTTACTTCTAGATATTTCTTCGGCTATTCTCTCTTCAGGGCTGCGAAATGGTGAGTTGACATCCGGGAAGGGGCGCCTAACATAGCTCTGGTCCTCACAAGTTCCAATACTCACGCTTCCACGGGTCTTCCGATGACAATTGACCGCCAGCTAAGGGTTGCGTACTTAGCTGGTAGTGCAGCCTGGGCACTGTTGTCCTTCTGACATCAGCTAGAGTGAGAGGGTGCGTCCTGTGGGGTCTGCCTAGGATGTGGTGGGGTTCGACAGTGGGCTCTGTTGAACTCCTATAAAAAGCTGCATGTGTCCCCAAGCAGGTCCTATCAAAGCGACCGTGTGCCGCTCAAAGCGCACTAGCCTAGTCCTGGTGTGGGGTGGGACTTTAAACAAATTTGACCCGACTGACTGAGTCGAGTCAAGTACGAGACACTGAAGACGGCCTTACTGTTGAGGTCGAAATACGTATCTGTCAAGATACAATTAAGTGGTGGAATTCAATGGGATTGTATAAACTCGTCTTATGACAAGTGAAGACATTCCACTAAAAAGCTCAAAATAATTTTCTCAACAACCTACTGTTCCCGAAACATCAATTTGTTCAAGAATCCGATAATGAAAGAATACGGACTGATTTTACGGCGACGACTCTTAGCGCGAAACAACAGACACGAATAGGAACATGGAACGTTTTAACCCTAGCCCAGCAGGGTAAATTGGCACAACTTGCCAATGAGGCACGCCGCATGAAGCTTGAGATCCTGGGACTGAGTGAAGTCCGTTGGCCAAACTTTGGAGAACACAGAACGCCGTCGGGACAAGTTCTGCTATACTCTGGTTTACGAGGTGAACACGCTCCCCGGCATCGCGGAGTTGGCTTCCTACTAAGCGCTCAGGCACACTCTGCGCTTATGAAGTGGGAACCTATAAGTGATAGGATAATCGTTGCCAGATTTAGAACACGGGTTCGAAATCTTACTATAATCCAATGTTATGCGCCAACCGATGCTGCCGATCTGCAAGACAAAGAGAACTTCTACAGTCAACTCAATGCCGTCGTAGATAGAATTCCTAAGGGTGATTTCAAGATCTGTTTGGACGACTTCAATGCGAAGATCGGATCCGACAACTCGAACCATGAGCGCATTATGGGACGCCATGGTCTGGGAGAAATGAGCGAAAACGGAGAGCTGTTCGCAGAATTTTGTAATAATAACGAGATGGTGATCGGGGGATCGCTCTTCCCTCATCGACCAGTTCACAAGGTCACGTGGGTCTCCCGTGACGGCTTTACAGAAAATCAAATCGACCACATCTGCATCAGCCGAAAATGGAAACGGAGCCTTTTTGATGTACGGAATAAACGTAGTGCCGATATTGCGTCTGATCATCACCTCCTCATCGGCGAAATACGCCTGCGCATTGCGCGGATTCGTCGGCAGGAGGAAAGAGTTGGACGACGATTCAACACACGCCGACTGGAAGATGCCACGGTGAAACGGTCCTTCGTTGAAGAACTGGAGACGCGTGCTGCAGATATTCCGGAAGGTGGCAGCGTGGAAGACCAATGGACCGCCATCAAGAATGCCTTCATCGCCACCAGCGAGAACAATCTGGGTGAACTACGCACCCAGAGAAAACAATGGATCACCGATGAGACCTGGAGGAAGATAGAGGAGCGAAGAGAAGCCAAAGCCGCGATAGAGCGATCGAAAACCAGAGGAGCCAAAGTCTTAGCCCGTCAACGATACGCGGCTCTTGAGAAGGAAGTAAAACGTTCATGTCGACGGGACAAGCGAGCGTGGGCAGACTCTCTGGCCGACGAAGGAGAGAGAGCCACCGCAACCGGGGACATTCGCCCTTTCTACGATATCTCACGACGCTTAAGCGGGGCGAAGATGAATGCAACGATGCCTGTGAAAGACGCGAATGATCAGTTATTGACCGACCCAACTGACCAGCTGAAACGCTGGTTCGAGCACTTCGAACAACTTTTTCAAGTGCCAGCCAGGCCATCACCACCTTGGCATGATCTGCCTAGGATCCGACGTATGACACGCGTCAATACCGAAGCTCCATCACTGCTAGAGATTCAAACAGCCATCCAAAGCATGAAATCGAATAAAGCCCCAGGGGTCGATCGCATATCAGCCGAGATGCTCAAAGCTGACCCCATGACATCCGCTCAACTACTGCATCGTTTATTTCGTAATATCTGGGACACCGCAACTTTCCCAGTCGACTGGATGCAAGGTATCTTAGTGAAGGTGCCCAAAAAGGGTGACCTGACTGTATGCGATAACTGGCGAGGCATTATGTTGCTGTGTACCGTTCTCAAAGTTCTGTGCAAAATTATCCTAGCCCGGATTCAGGAGAAGATCGACGCGACTCTCCGGCGGCAGCAAGCCGGATTCCGTGCCGGAAAATCCTGTGTGGACCATATTGTCACGCTCCGCATCATTCTGGAGGAGGTCAACGAATTTCAAGAGTCCCTTTATTTGGTATTCATTGCTTTCGATCGTCTCAATCACGAGAATATGTGGGGTGCCCTGAGACGCAAGGGGGTTCCTGAGAAAATCATCGGCCTCATCGAAGCACAGTACGAGGCCTTTTCGCGTAGAGTGCTGCACAATGGGGTCCTGTCCGACCCTATCCGGGTGGTTGCTGGTGTGAGGCAAGGATGTATTCTATCACCGTTACTGTTCCTCTTCGTAATCGATAAGATTCTGATAGATGCGATTGACCGTGAACCAAACCGCGGGCTGTTATGGCAGCCTATAACCATGGAGCACCTAAACGACTTCGAATTGGCTGATGACGCTGCACTCCTCGCGCAACGGCGCTCTGATATGCAGAGTAAGCTCAACGACCTTGCCGAGCGCTCCTCTTCGGCAGGTTTAGTCATCAACGTCAACAAAACCAAATCGTTGGATGTAAACACGGTAACCCCTTCCAGTTTCACAGTAGTCGGGCAACCAGTGGAGAATGTTGAAAGCTTCCAATATCTTGGTAGCCAAATGGCGTCAGACGGCGGTACCAAGATCGACATAGGCACACGGATCAAAAAAGCAAGGGCTGCCTTTGCGAGTTTAAGAAATATAGCGAAACATGGTGTGTATCAGTGGAGAACACTCAACGGCTGCAGGTGTTCATTAACAGATGCCTGCGGTATATAATTCGAGCCTGGTGGCCTCACAACTGGATCTCAAACAACGAGGTCCATCGTCGTTGTCACCGGAGGCCGATAGCAACAGAAATTCGGGACCGGAAGTGGGGCTGGGTCGGCCACACTCTACGTAGGGTCGGAAACGAAATCTGTAAACAAGCATTAGACTGGAACCCAGCGGGACATCGCAGCAGAGGCAGACCCAGAGGCTCATGGCGGCGAAGCCTCAATGAAGAAATAAAAGAAGTCGACCGAAATCTAACCTGGCAACAGCTTAAAGCGATAGCCGGGCAGTGCTCAAAATGGAGATCTTTCAAGTCGGCCCTTTGCACCACCGGAGGTGTACAGGATCCATAAGTAAGTAAGTAAGATAGATAACGTATTACAATCAATAACCCTCGTAGGTCCACGTAGGTTACTGTAACTTATATGTGACCGGATTCAGTCACAATCAAGTTGCTGCAACCGTTTTTGTCTAACTTGTGCTGCTCGGGAATCCTACAGAAATTCCAGGTTCTCCAAATCGTTCTGGAGTTCAGATCAATTGATCTACCAGGTCAACTACGTTCTGTAGCACAACGACGTCAACCCTTCAAGCCCACACATGTCCATTGAGCCTTTCTGAATAACTTGCAGTTCAATCATGCCACTCCCAGGTGTTCTAAGCTCTCCAAACTGTTTCGAAGTTCAGATCAATTAGTCTACCAGATCCTCTACGCCTTGTACCACAACGACGTGAACCCATAAAACCCACACATGTCCATTAAACCTTTGGGTGTAATTTGAAATTCAATCATGCCTAAACCAGGTGTTCCAAGTTCTCCAAACTGTTCCGGAGTTAAGATCAATTGGTCTACACGGGTCAACTACGTTCTGTATTACAACGACGTCTCCTTTCAAAATCGAGTATTGACCTACGAGACAGACGAAGGCTTAGCTGGCACTTCCATCACGGCAGTGTCCAACAGGGATCAATTCTGAGACCATTGCTGTGGAACGTGATGTTCGATGTCGTGCTGAGGTTGAAGCTCCCGCCAGGAGTCGTGTATAGGTAGTCTATCGAGGACGTCGAATTGATTGCAGCATACTCGATTAGATGATAGCTGTCAACAATCGGAGATCTGCAACGCCCAAAAGTTGGAGAGTTCTCATAGGATAATGTGCCTGAAATTCATTAGCACGTATCGCACCGTATCTCGTGAGGTGGCATGTGTGCTAGCGGGCATGATGCCTATTAAACTGTTGGTGAACGAAGGCGCCCTCAGGGGCATCGGTAATTCCCGAAGGAATATCAAGGCAGCAACTATAGCCAAATGGTAGAGGGAGTGGGCCAACTCGACTAAGGGCAGGTGGACCCATCGCCTAATCCAAAGTGTGTCAGCATGGACTATCAGACCTTATGTAATGCTAAACTTTGGCTTGACTCAGTTCTTAACAGGCCACGGAAGCTTCAAGTGGTACCTGCACAGATTCAGACATGCGGCTTACCACGTCTGTCCGCAATGGTCAGACTTGTCAGAAACGGCTTAGCACATTCTGTTCACATGTAACCGACTTGAAACCGAGAGGAGTGCATGTTAAAGGCATATGAAATATATTATAAACTAGAGTATGCAGTAGTGACATGGCTCTCCAATGAAATAAATGAACTTGTAAAGCCAGCAATTTGGTTCAAAGTATGATAAGATACCATTAGATTCAAATCTAATTCGAATATAATTCAAATGCAATTCAAAACCAATTCAAATCCAATCCAAATCCAATCCAAATCCAATCCAAATCCAATCCAAATCCAATCCAAATCCAATCCAAATCCAATCCAAATCCAATCCAAATCCAATCCAAATCCAATCCAAATTCAATCCAAATCCAATCCAAATCAAGTCCAATCTTAATGCATTCCAAATCAGAACCAAACCCAATACAAATCCAATCCAATCCAAATCCGATCCATACCCAATTCAAATCTAATTAGAATCTCATTCAAATCCAATCCAAATCCAATTCAAATCTACTTCGAATATAATTCGAATGCAATCCAAATTCGATTCAAATCCAATTCAAGTCCAATCCAAATCCAATCCAAATCCAATCCAAATCCTAATCCAATCCAAATCCAATCCAAATCCAATCCAAATCCAATCCAAATCCAATCCAAATCCAATCCAAATCCAATCCAAATCCAATCCAAATCGAAATCCAATCCAAATTCAATCCAAATCCAATCCAAATCCAATCCAAATCCAATCCAAATCCAATCCAAATCCAATCCAAATCCAATCCAAATCCAATCCAAATCCAATCCAAATCCAATCCAAATTCAATCCAAATCCAATCCAATCCAAATCCAATCTAAATCCAATCCAAATCCAATCCAAATCCAATCCAAATCCAAATCCAATCCAAATCCAATCCAAACCCAAATCCAATCCAAATCAAATCCAATCTTTATGCATTCCAAATCAGAACCAAACCCAATACAAGTCCAATTCAATCCATATCCAATTCAAATCTAATTCGAATCTCATTCAAATCCAATCCAAATCCAATTCAAATCTAATTCGAATATAATTCAAATGCAATCCAAATCCAATCCAAGTCCAATCCAAATCCAATTCAAATCCATTCCAAATCCAATCCAAATCCAATCAAAATCCAATCCAAATCCAATCCAAATCCAATCCAAATCCAATCCAAATCCAATCCAAATCCAATCCAATCCAATCCAATCCAATCCAAACCAATCCAACCAACCAAACCAACCAAACCAATCCAAATCCAATCCAAATCCAATCCAAATCCAATCCAAATCCAATCCAAATCCAATCCAATCCAAATCCAATCCAAATCCAATCCCATCCAAATTCAATCCAAATCCAATCCAAATCCAATCCAAATCCAATCCAAATCCAATCCAAACCCAAATCCAATCCAAATCAAATCCAATCTTTATGCATTCCAAATCAGAACCAAACCCAATACAAATCCAATCCAATCCAAATCCGATCCATATCCAATTCAAATCTAATTCGAATCTCATTCAAATCCAATCCAAATCCAATTCAAATCTAATTCGAATATAATTCAAATGCAATCCAAATCCAATTCAAATCCAATCAAAATCCAATCCAAATCCTAATCCAATCCAAATCCAATCCAAATCCAATCCAAATCCAATCCAAATCCAATCCTAATCCAATCCAAATCCAATCCAAATCCAATCCAAATCCAATCCAAATCCATATCCAATTCAAATCTAATTCGAATCTCATTCAAATCCAATCCAAATCCAATTCAAATCTAATTCGAATATAATTCAAATGCAATCCAAATCCAATTCAAATCCAATCCAAATCCAATCCAAATCCTAATCCAATCCAAATCCAATCCAAATCCAATCCAAATCCAATCCAAATCCAATCCAAATCCAATCCAAATCCAATCCAAATCCAATCCAAATCCAATCCAAATCCAATCCAAATCCAATCCAAATCCAATCCAAATCCATTCCAAATCCAATCCAAATCAAATCCAATCTTAATGCATTCCAAATCCGATCCATATCCAATTCAAATCTAATTCGAATCCAATCCAAATCCAATTCAAATCTAATTCGAATATAACTCGAATATAATTCAAATGCAATCCAAATCCAATTCAAATGCAATCCAAATCCAATTCAAGTCCAATCCAAATCCAATCCAAATCCAATCCAAATCCAATCCAAATCCAATCCAAATCCAATCCAAATCCATATCCAATTCAAATCTAATTCGAATCTCATTCAAATCCAATCCAAATCCAATTCAAATCTAATTCGAATATAATTCAAATGCAATCCAAATCCAATTCAAATCCAATCCTAATCCTAATCCAATCCAATCCAAATTCAATCCAAATCCAATCCAAATCCAATCCAAATCCAATCCAAATCCAATCCAAATCCAATCCAAATCCAATCCAAATCCAATCCAAAATCAATCCAAATCCAATCCAAATCCATTCCAAATCCAATCCAAATCAAATCCAATCTTAATGCATTCCAAATCCGATCCATATCCAACCAAACTAATTCGAATCCAATCCAAACCAATCCAAATCTAATTCGAACATAATTCAAACGCAATCCAAACCAACCAAAACGCAATCCAAACCAATCCAAACCAACCAAGTCCAATCCAAACCAATCCAAACCAATCCAAACCAATCCAAAACCAATCCAAACCAATCCAAACCAATCCAAACCAATCCAAACCAATCCAAACCAATCCAAACCAATCCAAACCTAATCCAATCCTAATCCAATCCAAACCAACCAAACCAATCCAAACCAATCCCAAACCAATCCAAACCAATCCAAACCAATCCAAACCAATCCAAACCAATCCAAACCAATCTAAACCAATCCAAACCAATCCAAACCAATCCAAACCAATCCAAACCAATCCAAACCAAACCAAACCAATCCAAACCAATCCAAACCAATCCAAACCAATCCAAACCAATCCAAACCAATCCAAACCAATCCAAAATCTCATCCAACCAACCAATCCAAACCAATCAAACCAATCCAAACCAACCAAACCAATCCAAATCCAATCCAAATCCAATCCAAATTCAATCCAATCCGAATCCAATCCAATCAAAATCCAATCCAAATCCAATCCAAATCCAATCCAAATCCAAATCCAATCCAAATCCAATCCAAATCCAATCCAAATCCAATCCAAATCCAATCAAAATCCAATCCAAATCAAATCCAAATCCAATCCAAATCCAAACCAAATCCAATTCAAATCCAATTCAAATTCAATTCAATTCCAAATCCAATCCAAATCCAATCCAAATCCATTCAAAACCGATAGAAATCCAATCCGATTCAATTTCAAATTCGATCCAAATCCAGTCCAAATCAAATCTGAATAGAAATCCAATACAAATCCAATTTAAATCCAATTAAAATCCATTCCAATCCAATCCAAATCTAATCCAATCCAAATACAACGAATCTAAATCCAGTCCAAATCAAATCCAAATCAAAATCCAATTCAAATTTAATCCAAATCAAATCCAATCAATACCAATTAAAATTTAATCCGATTCCATTTCAAATTCGATTCAAATCCAGACCAAATCAAATCCAAATATAATCCAAATCGAATCCATATCCAATCCAAATACAATCAAAACCGAATCTAAATCTTTTCCAAATCAAAATCCAATTCAAATCCAATCCAAATTCAATTCAAATCCAAGTCCACCCCTTTTATATCCGCCAGAGTGTACTAACACCGTTCATAAAGGGCAGCAGCCAATCAGCGGTCTGTCGTTATGTTGCTGATGTTTTGGTTCAGTTGGCAAACATAAAGAATACACTTCTAGTAGAATTATCATCCTTTTGAAGAAGCACAGATTACAAAGCAAATGAGGCTTATATAATATCAGTTAAGGTATTAGAGTTCTGAGGAAACTTTTGATCAGTGCTTTGACCATGAATCGATTTGTTCATAATTGAAAATGATCGAGAAGATAATTGTACTTATGAAGGGTAAACATTTTCTGATTGAAATTGAAAAAAGAACGAGGTTTTGATATATAGGAATTGATTTGTTATTATGCGCGGCATTACATATGGATTCATATTTCGAGTACTTTCTGGGATATGCTATATATTATCAATGAAGAGTGAAGTTTGCTCTCCATATATCCCTTCATATCCCTTGAATTAGTAATATTTTGTGCGTGAAATCTGTGTACAATAGAGCTGATGAAAATATGGGATATAAATTGATTTAACGGTTTTGTTTTGTCTGCAGCTTTTTGTAACTTAGATTTACAGGCTCTACCCCAAACAATGCCCATGTGATTCAGCTGGGAATGGATATGATCAAAATAATACATGATGCAAAGCTCTGAGCTCTCAAACCATTGAAATTCCGCACAAATATTTTCCTGCTACTTTTTTAATATGTTGATCCCCTTGATAGTGTGGATTTTAGATACACGCCCAGATGTTTCGAAATGTAGCTGGGTTCGAATCTTTTTGTTGTAAAAACATTTCGCTAAAAGTCGGAAGGTGCAAAATTTGATTGAAGCCTTCAGCTACCATGGTAAGTGCGAATGGCTGCTAAGCTTCGTGGTTGCTATGTCCTAGTATAATGAGATACAACGTCAGTAAAATTAAAGGTTGGCTCGATAATTAAGTTACGATTGGCATAATTTTCAGATTACAGAGGTTTTTTCTGTACTTAAATATTTTTTATATCAAATTTTGGCACCCCTCTAAGAGTTGTTGCTGCTACATTTCAAGCACAAATCCACTTAGCCACTAACTTGTACCGTTTTTCATATTTCAATTGGTTCAGTTCATCCCAACAAAAAAATCTTTCTTGTGAACAACACTTCCGCAACACAAGCTAATAGCCCTCACCCGACAACGGTCATCCTTTGCCTGTTCCGTAATTACCATAATGAATTTGCTTTTTCGAGTCAAAAAGCTGAAAAGGGGGTAAATCACAGCCACAGTAATAGCGAAGCAAACCAACTGCAGCACCGAACATGACGCCGGAGAAGACGACTACCGTCAGAAGAACCAGATGACGTCGGTCAGATGGCCCAAAATTGTAATTACACTGCCCGTTCATACCCGTAACGAACGAACCAATTTGGTTCCATTTGTTCACCGGGTTCCGTCGGTCGGTCGGTGCACACGAATTCGAAACAAGTTCAACAAAATACGGTGAGCCGGCCATTGACGGTCTGAGTGACTTTTGGCATTCCCAGAAAAAAGGACGACCGTCATTTATCATTCCGTACCAGTGAGTGTAGGGGAGGGTGGTCCGCAGTAAGACAGTCTATTTTCACTTTCTTCAAGTAGTTTTCTCAAATTTTAAAATGTTTAAGTTGCTTCTCTTTAGAGGACAGATTCTCGCAGGGTGGTGGCCACCTTGGATTTCTATAAAAAAAAAATATTATTATTCCAAACTTATAGATAACCAACAGAATGTAATTTCACAAAGCGATTTAATTCACAAACCGGTTCACCAGTACCGAAACTATGATGGTATTTTCCAAATTCATTCGTAACGCAATCTTTCTGTTGATATCAGTCCCCTAACAACTGCAGGGAGCAAAGTATCGGGCGCCTCTGCCTGTTCTCTTCCATTTTATACATCTGCCCGAAGCAACTTTGATCGTTAATTGAAATTGAAGTATAATCCTTCAACATTTGGACGTTTTCGTTTCCGTACAATTAACTGATATTAGATTTCTGCCTTGTTTTGCTCCTATTTCACAGATACCGTTTTTCTGGTACAAGTACCGAAGGGAACCCGCGGGCTGGGTCTATCTGTATCTGGCGGCTCGGATTCCTCGGCACCATTTCCAGGACTGATACGCATCAAAAGACTGTTTCCGCACCAGGCAGCGTGGGCTACCGGGATGCTCCAGCCGGGCGATATCCTGCTGGAGGCCAACGGTATCCCACTAACCGGGCTGACCAACTACGTGAGTAACCGCGCGGATTCGAACGCTCAACGGCGGCAATAGATTGATCGATTCACATTCCATCGTCCCTCCTTTTTCCCACAGGAAGCCCTGGAAGTGCTCCGGACCGCAGCCAACTACGTAACGCTAACGGTGTGCCGTCCGCAGGATGAACAATACCGCAAACTGTCCCCGCCCAGTGAACCTCCGAAGCCTCCGCTGCGGAATGCCTTATCGAGTGAACCCCAGTCACAGGTACAGTCGCCGCAGCTTTCCGGGTTCGTTGGCGGGCCCACCGGCCAAGCGATGCAGTTCCAGCACATGCAGTACAACCAACAGCAACAGATGGTGCCATATTACTATCCACAGCAACAACATCAGCAGCAACAGCAATATATTTATCCACCGCAAACATTGGCTTTCGCTCCGCTGGAGCCTGGCAGTATCAGTGGGGTAAGTCTAGATACAGTGATTTACTTTATTTGACAACGCTTGTTTATATATGCTTGATTAGCAAAAAACATTTTTGGCTTTCTCGTACACTAAGTGTACCGAAAGGGTATATGTTCGCTCTAACAACGAAAACTTTATGGAAAGCTCATGGACCTCTAGTTTTATATACCGATTAAATTAGTTCGACAAATTGGAGTCGTGTTTGTCTGTGCGTGTGAGTATTTGTTTGTGTGTTGAAGCTAACATTTTTGGCACTTATTCTTGCCCGATTTGCTTGCAACATATTGTAATAGACGAGGAATCCATTGTTTCCTATTGGAAAATGGCCGGATCGGACTATGAGCTCAGAAGTAATGGTTAAATTACAGCCGTTTTCCTTTCTCGTACAAAGCAGGTTTTTTGCTTAAAATGCCGTTTGACTGCAATGGTCGTTTAGGAGAAAGGGTTATTTGGTTGAAAAAAAAAGTAAGTGAAAAGGTGGTAGGTCTTGGGAGCGGGCCATTTGGCATAACGCCATTTGACATAAGGTCATTTGGCATAAAGGCCATTTGGCATAACGGTCATTTGGCATAATTGTGACCAGCGTTAACAGTGAGGGTCTTTTGGCATAACAGACATTTGGCATAATTTCTCTTTGCGTTCGCTAAATGGTGACTAAGTGGTGCGTGAAACACCCGGAATAGTAAAATATAACACCCGTCGATAACAATATTAAAAAGATATTATACGAGAGGAAAGAATGCTTTTGAGGCATTCCACGGGGGCATGTCAGTCGATCCTGAGCGACCATTTCGAAAATATTTGAAACTCTGCACAGTTTTTCAATTTCATCTAAATCGTCATTTTTCGATATCAAATCTTCATATTGAGTCACGACTAACTTTTCAAAAGGGTGTATGTGAAAATGGTTCAAAATATTTAAAAGCTGCACAGCAAAAAACGGAATGTTCGATTGTTATGATTTTTTCAGCAAAGTTAGACAACTAAATGGTGATTCTTAAGAAAATGTGCACAGTAAAAAAAAATTTTTTGCCTTTAAAATATCATTTTGTCACAAAACTCAAATATCTCAAAACCCTATCTTTTTTCGAACGTAATTTTTAGGGAAAACGGTCCATTATATTAGCTATCTACCATAAAAATTTGGTGATGGTAAACTAATAAACAAAAAGTTATGACATTTCAAACATTTCACAATTTTCACATTTAGTAAAAAAATTTTTTTCTGTGTAAGTTATTTCGAGAATTGCAGTTTGATGCAGATTTTATTGTTAAGGGACGTGATTTAAACAAGTTGTTTTCATGATATTTTGATTTAATTATTCATAGCATCTATAAGAAACTTAGACACGATCCAGTGTTGTGATCAAAAGTATTGATAGTGTCATAATTTTCATTGCACGTGACTGGCGAAAAATTCTTTTAATAGTGTTGAAACCTGTTGATAATAACGTTGATAGAAACATATCAGAAATGTTATTTTTAAGACAAAAGCTGCAAAATCAAAGATTTAAATACACGTGTACGTCTATAGTTTA
Organism: Armigeres subalbatus; assembly: GCF_024139115.2. NCBI lineage: Eukaryota > Metazoa > Arthropoda > Insecta > Diptera > Culicidae > Armigeres > Armigeres subalbatus. The sequence continues at coordinate 217,105,963 of NC_085139.1, forward strand.
CCTGCAAAAATATACCTCTTAGAGAATAGACTTTATGATCGGGAGGAAACGGGTATCTTCAACAACAACAAATGCATGATAGGTACATACCATGACAATGTTTCACGAAAAGCAAAAAATTACTACTACTAAGGTTGTTAAAGATCTTATAGTAATTTTTTTTTTCAGTCAAGCAAATGACACCAAACTAGTCAGTAAAAACTTAAAAGTGATTTTGTTTATTGAAATATTACGAACAACATGAGTAGCCGCTTTCTCAACTGACGACTTTGACGACTTTGAAAGAAGCGTACACACGCTTTAAGGAAATTCACGATAATATTAAAATAGGTTTTTCCTCATTTGCATTTCCAATTCAGGAACACATAATGTGTGTGTGTGTGCACAACCCATGAGAATATTAATCTTATTTTACATAGTTTGAAAAGAATCAATTTAACAAAGGATATTAAAATGTTAACTGGTAGTTTTTGTGTGAAAATACAACATCAAATTGCTATCTACGATCTTGTTCGGATTGTCCAGATTCTTCATCATTGGAAAATACTTTATTCGCTGAGTTTGAAGAAAAATATATTGATCAGTTATCATTTGAGCAATGGGTGACCACGGATAGGTGTGACATAGAAACTATTGTAAAACCTGTAGATGAGTTTGTGTCATATTTTTGCTTGAAATTAGAAAGTTTAATCCCTCACGATTTCATTAAAACAGAACAATCCAGCTTTTTTAAAAATACGAAAAATACATTACAAAATGGTGAATTTTTAGTCATTTGTGATTTTTCTGAAAATTACAGCTTTGTATTGCAAGATGAAGTGCAGTCCCATCACTGGAACGTACAACAAGCTACAATTCATCCATTCGTTATTTATTTTAATGGAAGTACGCAAATTGAACACTTAAGTTTTATTATAATTTCCGAAGATTTAAGACACGATTCAGTATCCGTAAACTTGTTCATTGAAAAAATGATTAACTTTTTACGCGTTGATAAGCTTAAAGAAGTCAAAAAGATATATTTCATGTCTGATGGAGCAGCGTCGCAGTACAAAAATCGTAAGAATTTTTCGAGCCTATGTCAATTTAAATCAATGTACGGAATTGATGCAGAATGGCATTTTTGCTACATCACATGGCAAAGGTCCTTGTGATGCTATTGGAGGAACAATAAAGCGCATGGCCACAAGAGCAAGTTTAGCCAAAGAACGTGAGCATCCAATTAAAACTGCGAAAGAACTTGTTGATTGGGCAAATCGTAGAAAAGAAAAAGATTTAACCAAATTATCATTTTGTTTTACTACTACTGAAAAGTACGAAATAAAGGCTTCAGAGCTCAGCGAGCAATTTAATAACGCGAAAACGATCCAAGGAACCCAAAAATTTCACTGTTTCATTCCATTGTCGGAAAATAAAATTAAAGCAAAACTATACTCAAACTGTGCTGATAATAATTCAAAAGTGTTCGATATTTTAAAAAAATTGAATAAAAATAAATAAAAAATAAGTATTAATAAACTGTTTTCATGATATCATAACCCATACCAAAATTCAAACCCAAAACTCTTAGAGTTTCTATAACAACATTGTGTAACTGCCACATTTAATTTAATACTTAGGATAATATTAATTCATTTTATTTATTTATACATATAATATTTATACATATAATATACATAATATCGATGAATACATAAATATGGAATATCATACAAACAACTTGTTTAACTCACGCAAGGCCCTTAACAATAAAATCAGCATCAAACTGTTATTCTTGAAAAAAATACACGGAAATTTTTTTTGTTTACTATATGTGAAAATTGTGAAATGTTTGAAATGTCATAACTTTTTGTTTATTAGTTTACCATCACCAAATTTTTATGGTAGATAGCTAATATAATGGACCGTTTTCCCTAAAAAATTACGTTCGAAAAAAGATAGGGTTTTGAGATATTTGAGTTTTTGTGACAAAATGATATTTTTAAAGGCAAAAAATTTTTTTTTACTGTGCACATTTTCTTAAGAATCACCATTTAGTTGTCTAACTTTGCTGAAAAAATCATAACAATCGAACATTCCGTTTTTGCTGTGCAGCTTTTTAAATATTTTTGAACCATTTTCACATACACCCTTTTGAAAAGTTAGTCATGACTCAATATGAAGATTTGATATCGAAAAATGACGATTTAGATGAAATTGAAAAACTGTGCAAAGTTTCAACTCAATAGAAAATCATGAATTAAAAATTTTCTTAAATTTTGATGCTGTTGCTTGGAATCGCTCTTTTGCAATGCAAAGCTAAAGTGGGCGCATGCCCGGATTAGAGCAATGGTGGATGAAATCCCTCATTAAAAGTAGCCGGATTATGGCAATGGAGGATATGATACCTTCTTCAAAAGTAGGCGTGTGGCCGTATTATGGCAATGAAGGATGTGATCCCTTCTTTAAAAGTAAGTGCTTGCCCGGATTGTGGCAATGGAGGATATGATCTCTTCATTAAAAGTAGGGGCTTGCTCGGATTAAGATCATGCTGGATGCGATCCCTTCTTTAAAAGTAGGCGCTTACCCGGATTATGGCAATGGAGGATGTGATCCCTTCTTTAAAAGTAGGCGCTTGCCCGAATTGAGGGAATGGTGGACGTGATCCCTTCTTTAAAAGTAGGCGCTTGCTCGGATTATGCCAATGGTGGATGTGATTTTTTTTAAAGAAGGCGGTTGCCCGGATTGAGGCAATGATGGATGTGATCCCTTCTTTAAAAATAGGCGCTTGCATTAATTATGACAATGGAGGATTTGATTCTTTCTTTAAAAGTAGGCGCTTGCCCGGATTGAAGCAATGGAGGATGAAATCCCTTAGGTAGGTGTGTGGCTCGAATTGTGGCAATGTGATACCTTCTTTAAAAGTAGCCCTTGCCCGGATTATGGCAATGGTGGATGTGACACCTTCTTTATAAGTAGGCGCTTGCCGAGAATAAATCAATGGTAGAAGCGTTCACTTCCCCTAGTAGCACAATTCAGATTGATTTGGTTGCAGTAACGCATATGTGACTTGATTGGTTTTAGTAACTCGTCTACAACAAGTGTATTGCTTGAGTTTTTAAAGTTAGGCGCTTGCCCGGATTAAGGCATGGTGGATTTCATCCGGTCTTAAGGCGCATGCCCGGATTGATGCAATGGTGGATGTAATCCCTACTTTAAAAGTAGGCATGTGGCCGGAATAAGTCGATGATGGATGTGATCCCTCCCTCGGAAGTAATTCTACCGTTTTGTGATTTCGTTCCTCCGGAAAATGTCTACAATCAGTCTCAATTTGTCAGAAAACAGCCTCGACCTACTTTATCTACGCTAAACAATACATGAAATATCCCCTTTGCTTTCACAGTTTGAAACTTTGCCAAATGTCCGTTATTCCAAATTACCATTATGTCAAATGGCCTTTATACCAAAAGACCTAATGCCAAATGGCGTTATGCCAAATGACCCAGACTCGTAGGTCTTCTAACATAAAGTCGTTTGGGATAACGCCGTTTGGCATAACTCCTTTTGGCATAAAGGTCACTTGGCATAATGGTCGTTTGGCATAATGATCATTTGACATAATAGTTGTAAAATCATCAATTTCGGAACTAATACAAAATATGTTCAATCAATTGTAATTATCGTCGCTTTTACAACATAAGAGAGATGCTGTGTTTTATATCAACCTGTTGCACTTACCTTTTTTTGTCGTTTATCCGAATAGGTTTTTTGGCCAAAAATACCGTTTGGCCGGAATGGTCGTTTGGCAGAAAGGGTCATTTGGTTGAAAATATTATTGAGGTAGAGTCGTTTGGCCGAAACCCATTCGGCCGAAAGATATTTGGCCGAATGCCACTAGGCCGAAACTTGTTTGGCCGCATTTACCATTAGGGCGAAAGTCAATTGGCCGAATGGGTAATTTGGCCGAAGGCTCGTTTGGACAAAAGGGTCGTTTGGCCGAAAGAGTCGTTTGACCGAAAGGGTCGTTTAGCCGAAAGGGTCATTTGGCTGAAAGAGTCGTTTGGTCGAAAGGGTCGTTTGGCCGAAAGGGTCATTTGGCCGAATGCCGCTAGGCTGAAAGTTGTTTTGCCAAACATACCAAATATACGACCGAAAGGGTCGTTTGGCAGAAACGGCCATTTAGCCGAAAGGGATATTGGGCCGAAAGGGTCATTTGGCCGAATATGATATTTTGCCGAATAAGACATTTGGCCGAATAGATCATTTGAAAAGTGAAAAATTAGGTGTTTGAAGAGAGACGTCTCAATTCTTATTCCTCATTTTTCACTTCTCACTGCAGAAAATGAGGAGCGCGAAGTGAGAAGTGAGACGTCTCATTACTCACTTCGCGCTTCTCACTTTTTACAGCGAGAAGTGATAAATGAGGAGTGAGAAGTAAGACGTCTCACTTCTCGCTCTTCATTTTTCTCTTCTCAAAGTAAAAATTGAGAAGCGCGAAATGAGTCGTGAGACGTCTCATTATCCACTTCACACTACTCACTTTTCACAGTGAAAAGTAAGAAATGAGCAGTGTGAAGTGAGACGTCTTACTTCTCACTCCTATTTTCTCATTTCTCGCTGTAGAAAGTTAGTAGTGAGATGTCTCACGACTCATTTCGCGCTTCTCAATTTTTACTATGATAAGAGAAAAATGAAGAGTGAGAAGTGAGACGTCTCTTTTCTCATTCCTAATTTTTCACTTTTTAAATGACCCTTTCGGCCAAACGACTCTTTCGGCCATACAACCCTTTTGGCCAAACAACTCTTTCTGCCATACGATCCTTTCGGCCTAATGACTTTTTCGGCCTAATGATCCTTCCGGCCTAATTACCCTTCCGGCCAAATAACCCTTTCGGCCTAATCACCTTTTCGCCCAAGCAACTCTTTCGGCCAAGCAACTCTTTCGGCCAAGCAACTCTTTCGGCCATACAATCCTTTCGGCCAAATCATCTTTTCGACCAAATGACGCTTTCGGCCGAACGAACCATTCGGCCAAATGACCATTTTGGCCAAATGACTCGGCCAAATGACTTTCGGCCAGATGGGTTTCGACCTAATGGTCTGTTCGGCTTAGTGGCATTCGGCCAAATGGCTTTCGGCCGAATGGGTGTCGGCCTAATGACGCTTTCGGCCTAATGACCCTTTTGGTAAAATGACCCTTTCGGCCAAATGACCCTTTCGGCCAAATGACTTTCGGCCAGATGGGTTTCGGCCTAATGGTATGTTCGACCTAGTGGCATTCGGCCATTGGCAATGGCCGGAAATGCCGGTTGCCTGAAAAGATGGTAGGTCATTTGGCATAAAGTCGTTTGGCATAATGGTCATTTGGTGTAATAGTTGTGAAATCACCAATTTCGGAACTAATGCAAAATATGTTCAATTATTTATATTTATCGTCGCTTTTACAACATAAGATAGATGTTGTGTTTTATATCAACCTGTTTCACTTACCATCTGTTTTACCCGTCAAAAGACAAGGGAGGACATGGTTCCATTTTTAATTTAAGCATTTTCTCGCTTTAAGGCACGGAATGGTATGATTCCTTCTTTCACGAATGCATTTGTCTGGAAGAAAGCAAAAGAAGATGTGGTTACTTCATTCAATTCAGGTATTTGCTCAGTTTAAGGCAATTGCAGACATGATCCATTTCTTTAATTTTAATTTTATTTAATTTATATTTAATTTAATTAAATTTCGAAAAAAATTTCTTCTAAAAATGTTGTCTCTGGGAGGGTTTTATGCCCAAAACCACCCCTGTGGCTACGCCACTGTATTGAACTCTTGAAAACTTCCGAGAAGCTGCCAGACAAATGCATCTTGAAAGGCGGCATTCGAGCCACTTAAAATGCTTCTAAGCATCTTGAAAGAACGCCTCTGAGCCTCTTGAGCGTTGGCTTCCAAGCCTCTACAAAAATGAATTCCAAGCCTCTTGAAGAGAGGCTTCCGATTCTCTTAAAAGTAGGCTGCCGAGCATCTCGAGAAAAAGTTTTCAGGCCTTTTGAAAGGAGGTTTCCGAATCTCTTGAAAGAAAGTTTCCGAACCTCTTAAAAGGAGGCTCAGGAAGCTTTTGAAAGGAGGCTTCCGGGTTTCTTAGAAGAGGGCTTCCGGTCCTCTTGAAAGGAGGCCTCTGAACCTCTTGAACAAGGCCACATGGAATCAAGAAACCAAATCGACCACGTTCAAATCGACGGTAAATTATTCTCCGACATCACGTCCGCACTTACCGCAGTGCGAATATTGAATCCGACCACTACCTCGTTGCAGTATGTCTGCGCTCAAAACACTCGACGGTGTACAACACGCATCGAAGTCGGCCGTCACGGCTGAACATAGAGTTCGTGCGGCAGTACCACGCGGGATTCGGGACAATATATCAGGACCAGCTATGGCAGCTAATGCACAAACACGGATTTCCGGATAAATTGATACGGTTGATCAAGGCGACGATGGATCGGGCGATGTGAGTAGTTCGAGTTTCAGGGGCATTCTCGAGTCCCTTCGAAACGCGCAGAGGGTTACGGAAAATGATGGTCTTTCGTGTCTGCTATTCAACATCGCTTTGGAGGGAGTAATAATAAGGGCAAGGATTAACACGAGTGGTACGATTTTCACGAAGTCCGTCCAGTTATTTGGTTTCGCCGATGACATTTATATTATGGCACGTAACTTTGAGAAGATGGAGGAAGCCTACATCAAACTGAAAAGCGAAACGGATTAGACTAGTCATCAACACGTCGAAGACGATGTACATGAAAGAAAGAGGCTCAAGTGAGGACAACGTAAGCCACTCACCACGAGTTAGTATCGATGGTGACGAGATCGAAGTTGTTAAAGAATTCGTGTAATTGGGTGACCTCCGATAACGATACCAGCAGAGAAATTCGGAGACGCATCAAGCCAGGGAATCGTACGTACAATGGACTCCGCAAAACGCTCCGATCGAAAAGAGTTCGCCGCCGTACCAAACTGACAATCTACAAAACGCTTAGGAGACCGGTAGTTCTCTACAGACACGAAACCTGGACCATGCTCGTGGAGGAACAACGTGCTCTGGGAGTTCTCGGAAGGAACCTAATAACGAAGTATCACCATTTGACGGAGGAGTTGAAGCAAATGTAACACCAGGAGGACGTGCGTGTAATTCCGGTCATCTCAGCAACTGGAATCGACCCGAAACCTGAAATCCTTAGGAGAGCTGGAACTATTTCACTTCCATAGCATCCAAACGACAGACCCATGCAGCACAAGTCAGTCAAAAATGGTTACAGCAACTTGATTGCAACTAAATCTGGTCTCATATCAGTTGCAAAAACCAATGACGAACATGTGTGCAGATATGCTGCTAGGGGAGGCTTATGGAACTTACAGCATTGTAAGAAAGATCCTAGATTATAGGATTTTAGGTCAGCCAGCGAATGAGATCCACAGAGCCTAATTTAAGGCGAGCTGAGAACTCTCAGCACTTTTTTCTAAGGAAGTGCCAAAACTCCATAATAATAATAATAATAATAGGCGGGAGCTCAGGTGTAATACCCTGAGCGTCCATCAAAAACCACCATATCGAGAAGGTGGGAGCTGCAGGTCCATTTCCTAAGCTTCAATGGAAAACCATCCTCGGGCGAGCACTGGCGCTTGAACCTAGCTATTTAGCACTGTAAAGCTATTTAGCACTGTAATAACTTTACAGAATCCGTAGCTTGCAATTTTCGGATTGGAATTTATCTCGACCTCCCTGGGCATAAAAGTATCATCGTGATATACGAATGCAAAAATGGTAACCTGGCTGAGAAACCTCGCAGTTAGTAACTGTTGAAGTGCTTAATGAGCACTAAGCTGCGAGGCAGTTCTATCCCAGTGTGGGGATGTTATGCCAATAAGAAGAAGATGATGAAGAAGAAGAAGAAGCTTCCGGGAATGAAAGCACACCGAGAAATGTTGTTACGCTCAAGAAGAATACCACCCTTACGGTTGCCGGAGGAGGGAGTCCCTACTGGAGCTGGTCCTGGAACGGGGGACAGAACGAGCGGCCAGCGGCTAGAGGAAGGAGAGGTGCAACAGCGACCCTCTAGTCATCGGGCTCAGCCCGTGCCGACAAGGCAAAACAGAAACGGCAGCAGAAGAAATCACCAAGGCAATGCTGCACCTGCTGATGTTGCTGTGGTTGATCGACGTCGATCACTCACGTTAGCGGGCCGCCGACGGCAACGGATCATGTGGACAAGGGAGATGAATCAGTATGTGATCCGTTGCTACTACGGTTGTACCAGGATGGCGACGGATATGTCCGGCAGACCGGCGATGCTGGAGATGTTCAATGAGAGGTTCCCCCGGTTTGCACCCCACCTTGACCAGAACAAGTTGTACACACGCCAGAGAGCTATTATGTCACATAATATGCTGACTCCAGAAGACGTAGAGTTCATCAAGCGGGAAGTGCAGAGGCAGCTAGGAGAGGAGGAGGAGGCAAGATCGAGCGATACGTCGAGAAGGAGTTCTGTTGGGTTGGATGCATCAATCGCAAGTAACCGTCGCGATTCGATTGCACCCGCCGCTCCAGGACCAACAGTGAAATTGCAACGACAGCAATTGAAGGACGAACTAGCCAATCATATGGGCACAGTTCCGTGGGACAGATCATGTCCCGTCACCGGATACCCAAGTTGCAGTACAGTAAGCATCATTAACCAGGATATTTTGCCACAGTACTGGGAAACCGTGGAGAACCTTGAGGAGCTGCAATTTATCGTGTATTCGGCTGCAGTGGTTGTTGTAAGAACGTTGGGATTGCGAACGCGCCCACAAGGTGAGAGTGATGGACGCGCACGCCTCAAAGCACGAAAACCCGCGTGGATGCGACGTCTGGAGACCTGCATCGCCACACTGCGGTCAAAGGTTGGTCGATTAACACAGTACAAGCAGGGGAATCGATCAACCAGGCTAGTTCGGAATGTTGCTGAAATTGTGAAACCTACAGAACTCCGTGATCTCACCGAGGCGAACATAACTGAGATCCTCGACACCCATATACAGCGGTGGAGTGCTCTTGCTAAACGATTGCGACGTTATGGAGAATGTTCGAAGAGGAAGGAGCAAAATCGAATGTTCAACAACCACATCCGAAACCGAAACATCCGATTTTGGCGAGGGGCTTCCGGAGATTGGAGAAGTCACGCAGTTTTGGTCCAATCTATGGGAGAACCCCGTCATAACCCCGTCTTCCAAAATCTGAATCAAATATACTCTATTACCAATATAGTCCACTCCAGCTGATTTGAAGAGACAACGCAGTAGCGCCGCGGTGTCACAAAAGGCAAGCATTGTAGTAAAGAGACATTCCGAGGGGTATTGAAACGTATAATTCAATATTCAATATGACATGTCGAAATTATATGCTAGAAATCATCAAATGACCTTATTTTGATATCTGAGTTCAAAAATAAAATTTCGGAAAATGTAATTCAAATTTTCTTAAAGTGTGAAATTTGTGTAATTTTTGCAATTGCCGCACCCCTTGGTTATCGTTTTCAGGCGTTAGTTTCCTTTTGTGACGCAAGATGGAGTGGATGTTCTGTCTCTTGCCTAACATATGGGGATTCACGAAGTGGACTATATTGTTAATATACTATATTTGTCTGAATGCAGGCAAGTACATATCCGCATCGAGCAATTCGACCCCTCACTCCTCCTTCGTTCACAGACCGACTCGAGACTTGCGAGTTTATTATCAAAACACAAGAGGACTGCTAACCAAATTGGACGACATTTATCTCGCTGCACTCGATGGCGAATACGATGTGTATGTGTTCACTGAGACCTGGCTGGACGAGAGGATGAATTCCGTTCAAATGTTTGGTACCTCCTTCAGTGTGTACCGAGTCGATCGAAACAGTTCTAACAGTAATCGCTCACGCGGCGGTGGTGTTTTAATAGCTGTTTCCAATGCACTTGCTTAATGTCAAATCGCCGTTGGCCGATTTACTTCAATTGAAGCGGTCTGGGTAAAAGTGAGTCTCCCAACAAGGAATGCTTTCATTGGAGCATTGTATATTCCTCCGGACGGAAGGAATGATAGTGGTATAATTCAACAACATCTTGATGCCATTGAATATGCTTCTTCTTTGACTGACCTGGTGGATGTACTTCTCTTGCTTGGTGACTTCAATCAACCTGGGCTTATTTGGCTGCAATCTGGCCATAGGTATGCATTTCCTGATCCGGATAATTCGACAACTACTCCTGCCAGCCGTCTACTCATCGATGGAACTGCTTTCCTTGGACTAAGCCAGATTAGTTTGATATCAAATTTCCAAAATCACTTCCTCGATTTGGTGTTTGTAAGCGAAAATTTACTTCCTGACTGTGCGGTCGTTGAGGCACCGGATGCCATCGTTCCGCTCGATAATTATCATCCTGCTCTGGTGATATCTATCGCGAACAGTGATCATGTCAGATTCGATGATAGCTCGAATGCTGACTGTTTGAATTTTCGCAAGACAGATTTCGAACTACTCCGGCGCAAATTATCTCGATTTGACTGGAATGCTTTGAATGACTTGGATATTGACACAGCGGTTGGCCGTTTTAACTGTTTCCTCAGTGACTGCGTATTTGCCTCCGTACCGAAGCGCCAACCTCTAAGAAAACCACCATGGACTAAAGCTACGCTACGCAACCTCAAACGGGAACGTGCTAGTACTCTTCGTGCCCTGACTAACCGACGTTGTGCTATCACTAAACGAAATTTCTCAATCGCTAGTAATTGTTATCGCCGCTATAACAAGCATCTTTACAAGCAGTATGTGTGTCGCATGCAGTATAATCTTCGCCGTCATCCCAAGGGATTCTGGTCGTTCGTCAATACAAAAAGGAAAGAAAACGGACTACCGTCAAGAGTGTTTTTTGACAATAATGTTGCCTTGAATGCCGAGGACATATGTAATCTCTTCGCCAAACACTTTTCGACCGTCTTTTCTAATGCTTTGCCATCTCAAGCTAACATCTCAAGAGCAGCGAGAGATGTACCTAACAATGTCATCAGCATGGATGTTTTTACCGTTGAAACTGATATGGTTGTCTCGGCGATAAATAGGATAAAATCGTCCTTTTCAGCAGGCCCTAGTTTTATACCATCAGCGGTTCTGAAAAAGTGTTCCGATATCTTGGCTATCCCTCTGTGCATGCTTTTCAACTTATCACTCCGTCAGCAAAAGTTTCCTACTCAATGTAAGTGCTCTACCATGTTTCCGGTGTACAAGAAAGGAGACAAATGCGACGTGAGAAACTACCGAGGCATTACTTCTCTTGGCGTGGAATCAAAAGTGTTCGAGTCACTGATCTACGAAAAACTGTTTGTCTCATGCAAAAACTAAATCAGTTCGTATCAACATGGCTTCTTTCTGGGTCGATCCGTAGAAACGAATCTAGTCAGTTTTACATCATATTGTATGGATAATATGCGCAAAAAGCTCCAAGTCGATGCCGTGTATACTGATCTACAAGCAGCATTTGATAAAGTGAATCACGACATACTGCTTGCAAAACATGAAAAAATGGGATGCTCTACAACATTCTGCAACTGGCTTCGATCATATCTAGTGCAACGTCAAGTGACCGTCATCATTGGAGATCACTTATCCCACTGTTTTTCGAACGGCTCCGGAGTCCCCCAAGGAAGCACACTGGGTCCATTGTTGTTTTCGCTCTTCGTGAATGACGTAACATTTATCCTGCAGCGTGGAGGCCTGATGTTGATGTTTGCAGACGATCTCAAATTATACATCGTTATTCGAAATCTGGCGGACTGCCAAGAATTGCAGAAGCTCCTGGATTTATTCAAATGTTGGTGTGAGCGTAATATGATGGTCCTGGCTGTTTCAAAGTGTTACGTAATAAGCTTTCATCGCACTGCCGAAACCGTGGTTTTCGATTATAGTATCGCAGGTACAACTTTACAACGTGTGGATCATGTTAAAGATCTAGGCGTCGTGTTGGATGACAGGCTAACTTTCAGACGCCATTTTTCAACTACGATCGACAAAGCGAATCGCCAGCAAGGTTTTATTTTTAAAATCTCAAATGAATTCCGCGATCCTTTATGCTACAAAGCCTTATACTGCTTATTGGCACGCTCTCAACTCGAATTTGCTTCTGCTTTCTGGAATCCATATCAAGCTGTTTGGACTGCTGGTTCGAAGCTGTGCAACGCAAGTTCGTACGATATGCCCTGCGCCATCTCCCATGCACGGACCCGCTGAATTTACCACAGTATGCTGATCGCTGTAGTCTGCTGGGGCTAGATACTCTTGATAAGCGGAGAAACGTGGCGCAAGCCGTTTTCATCGCCAAACTTCTGTTATCCGAGTACGACGTGCCAGATTTGTTGGCAAAAATTCCATTGTATGCACCCTCACGATCCCTTCGACCTCGAGATTTGCTCTTCGAAGAAAGGCATAACACCAATTATGCTGCCAATAGCTGCTTTGTCGCTATGATTCGCCATTTCAACGAGGTGTCGGACCAATTCGACTTCAACATCAGTTCATCCGCGTTTCGTCAACGGCTAAACAGATATTTTATCACCTGACCTTTAGTTTTAAGTTTTCATGTAGACGACACAGTCAGATGAAATAAGCAAAATAAATAAATAAATAAATAAATACACAACGGCGATGGGGTGTGGATGGCAGAAGAAGAGCAATATTGTGGTGGAATTGGAGACATGACCGCTATCAACGTGACCGCCCAAGACATACGTGAGGCTACCCGGTATACCAGGAATTGGGCTGCACCAGGATCCGATTTTGTGCATAAGTTTTGGTATAAAAAACTCAAAGGTGCAGCCCAAACGGGTTGTACGCAAAGATGACGTTGAACTACATAGCTACAAGTGACTCGGTTTTAATGCGATCGAGTAATGACCGTTGGGGACGGGAATAGGGGGTACTGCCCAAATGGTTCTCTACCCTATATAATTTTCAAACCAACATTTGAATTAAGAGTAAATAATAGTAAGAATTGTTCGATAATTGTATCTCGATTGGAATCATTGGTAAATACTTCTATTGAACTTATTTTCATATATAACAACAAAACACAATGCCAAACATCCGATTAACCATTATTGTTGGCATTGAATTGGTATTAGTAAGGTTTACATTAAAATGATAATTTCTTGGATAATTTTGTGTTAATTATCAAACAATTCCAATCCTATGGAGGAAGTCAGAGTAGACACGACAATGCAGTTTGAAAGCTTATTGATAATAATTATTATTCCTTCACGTGAGTTGCGTCGGACTTTGCGTTTACTCCGGCAGAAACCTAGGATTCATAGAAAACGAGCTGAAGAAAGTTTCCCAGAACGCATCCACTGCAACAGCGAAGAAGATTTCGAGCCCCTATACAGTAGGGTACCAATGGAATGTATGGGAAAAAAATTGTCATTGAATTTCAAAAAAAAAACATTGCTAACAAGTTTCACTACCCCAAAATATGACCCCATGCAAAATTTGAGCTTAATCGGACATAATTTAGGGGTGCCCAAAATTCATCAAAGTTTTGAAATTTTTACCCATGAAAATTTTTCCCAAGGGGCGACCAAAGGAAAAGTCGAAAATCGAATTTTTGTTTTTGATGCCAAATGACTTAAAAATGCAGAAACGTCGAGATCTAATGTTACTTTGAAAGAAAAAAAAAAGATTTTTTTTTTGATGTCAAAAGACTCATGGGCAAAAATTTTAAAAACTTTGATGAATTTAAGGCCCCCTAAATCATGTCCGACTGAGCTAAAACTTTGCATAGGGGGATATTTTTGGCTACGAAAACGTTTTCGTATCGTCCGGTGTTAAAATTCGATGAAAAAAATTGTCCCAAAAATGTTCTAAGAGAAAAAAAATTGAAGTAACATCAGATCTCGACGTTTCATGTATTTTTAAGTAATTTGGCATCAAAAACAAAATTCGATTTTCGACTTTTACTTTGGCTCCCCTTTGGGAAAATTTTCATGAGGAAAATTTCAAAACTTTGATGAATTTTAGGCACCCCTAAATCATGTCCGATTGAGCTCAAATTTTGCATGGGGTCATATTTCGGGGTAATGAAACTTGTGAGCAATGTCGTTTTTTAAAATTCGAAAATGTCATTTTCATTGGCACCCTACTCTACAGGCATCAATAGCGAGAAGCTGCTGTCAAACGCCCCCAAGCTTTCGAGAGAATACACGCGTGTAAGTTAGCAGACACGAACTCCACCAGCTAAAAGCCTTGTAAGTTGCAATAATATGACCTCTATACTAGCTGGGATCTCCAGTCATCCTTGCGAACAAAGGCGCAGAATCCGGAGATGGCGAGATCGATTCTTGATCCGATCTAGGGTGTTTTCGGGTGGGAAACAACCTCGACACACAGGGCATAGTGTATCCATTGACTTTGCCAGACAGGATACATACTAATGCAAAGCAGCCCTGTCGTCGTAAAATATGAGCTACTTAGTCGCCTATTTTTAAGGGGGCGCTGATACAATGAGGCGGTTAATAGGGCGCATATTCGAAAACTACGGATGTCCGTGGGATTGGGGATTGAAAGTTCGATTCGTGGAACTGCAAATCTCTCAACTTCATCGGGAGCACACGGGTGCTCGCGGATGTGTTGGAAGGAATCAATGGTGTGAAAGTTTAGAGGTATAATCATACCATCTACTAGAGATGGCTTGACGATGAGTGCAGACAGATTCGGGAGAAGAAGGACGCATCGCAGGCGGTCGCGCTGTAGCAAAAATTCCGGAAGAACGTGGAACGCTATAGGCGGAAACGGAGACAATAGACCCATCTCTTCCAAGAGAAGAAGGCCGCCTGGAAGAAGTCAAGTGCGAGGAGATGGTGCTGTTTCTAAAAACACACCAGTTCTATCAGAAGCTCACCATATCCCGCAAAGGCTCCATGATGCGGCGAGTTGTGCAGGAATAAGTATGAGAGCATCTTGGCGTATGAAAGGTGGAAGCAACACTTCCAGGAAAATTTAAATGGCGCTGAGAGCACAAGCAGTGAGGGTCAATGCAGCGGAAGAGACGACTACATCAGCTAAGTGGACGATGGAAACCTACCAGCCCACACCTAAAGCACAATACAGCAGCTGGTAAGGATAATATCGGAACTGAACTCATCAAGATTAAAGCTGTCCACTTATTTGCAGAGACTGATAGTCTGAATCTAGAGTTGAGAACAGTTTCCCTAGGAGTAGAAGGAAGGGGTTAGAACTATCAAGCAATCATGATCTTAAATGCTGCCTATGAAGTGATATCCAAAATTATCATCTGACACCAATAGTGAATGAGTTCGTAAGAGGTTATCAAGCCGGCTGTTCGAAAATATTGTTAATGGTTATAACCATTTAAATCACTAACATTAAACGTATTTTCGATTTGTTATTTTAAAATAACACTGCGCTTGAACACGCGTGCTTAGGGCCAAGAGTGGCGGTGTGCAAAAGAACGGTGTGTAGCGGCGAAAAATTAACCACGAGCTCGCCTAACTTAACGGCGCACCCAGTATCCAGAAGATGGCAAAAGCTGAAAGAATACGATGGGCAGGGGTTGTTGCAAGAATGCCGGACAGCAACCTTGCAAAGATGGCGAAAATCTTCAAAACGACAGGCGGAAAGTGCAGCGAGCTAGATGGGCAAACCTGTTAAAAACGTTCAAAACAAAGCAACCGAGCAACCGAGGACTAGTGATGAACTCTTTAGATATTAAGAAAAATCACTTAAATAAAGATTAAAAAAAAGCAACCGAGGATGCAGCTAACTATTGTGCATTTTAAGACTTATACCTATGTTTCTTACCGAACCTCTCCGCAAAACCAAAATTTTAGACATTGATATACTGGAAACGAGGTATGATGCGTACCTCATTGCCTTGTGCCCGTCGATCGGGCTTACGTGCCCGACTTACCACCATCGTCCGATTCAAGATGAATACACCACTAGGTGTTCCAATCTGCCAAATCCACGATTCAGCCATCTTGGATTTTAGTATGGGAGAGCCAGCCGGTTTGTTTATGTTTTGCACCGAAAATGAACTTTTCACCCCCGCATTCTTCTCGTCCATAAATTGGGCAGACTGCAACACCTAGCTGTGTATTCATCTTGGTCCGATTTGTGCAGTGTAAACAATGAATGGTTCTCCCAACAACTGATGTAATCTGTGATTCTTTTTCCTTTTACACATACAGTGTTCATTTGCAGTGCAACCCACGTTCATGTTCAGTGCAACCCACGGGCTTATAGTATGCTTATAGTACTGCCAGCCAGTGGGGGTTAGAATGGGCAACCACGCAGAAAGGCACCATAACCTCTATGTGGATAATTCTGGGTTTTCATCATTCATTATCGGAATCTGGGAAACTGAACAGCTACCGGAGGAGTGGAAGGAACGGGTCATTGCGTCGAAGACAAAGTACATGCAAGTGGGCGGAACTGAGCGTGACGAGGTGGTCGATGAATTCGTCTACCTTGGATCCTTGCTAACGGCTGGTCGATGAATTCGTCTACCTCGGATGCTTGCTAACGGCTGGTAATAAAGTTAGTCGTTAAATGCGAAGGCGCATCATCTGTGGGCCTAGTACGGGCTCCAGAAGAAACTGCACTCCTCTACGGACATGGAACTTGAACCATGCATGCTTGAGGAGGGTTTGCAAGTACTCAGGTATTTGAGAGACGGGTGCTTTGGACCATCTTTGGAGGTATGCAAGAGCACGATGTGTGGAGGCAATGGATGAACCACGAACTCGTCCAGCTCTACGGCAAACGATGGGTATCATCGGCATGGCATGTTTCAAGAATACCGGATAGCAACCCTGCAAATATGATGTTCGCTTTCGATATTGCTGATACAACAAGGCGCAGCGAGCGACGTAGAATACATTCGAGGATGGAGAGATTTGGCTTCAAAACGTGACTGTTGCGTCAAATTGTTGATTCAGTGTTGTTATCTGTTTAGAGTTAAAGCTAAATACAAGAATGAATATCCCGCAGAACAATCTTCAAATTAAATTTTAACCTTGGAATTGCTTTGAACATTATCCTATGAACGGTTATTAATTACGAAAAAAAAAAATAGTTTTACAAAATATTTTGAGTTTTTAGTGGAATGTCTTTATTTGTCATAAGATGAGTTCATCTTCTTCTTCATTGGCATTACACGGGACATTGCTGCCTTGCTTGGTGTTCATTAAGCATTTTAACAGTTATTAACTGCGAAAGCCAAGCTACCATTTTTGCACCATTTTCGATGATACACGATGATACTTTTATTCCCAGGGAAGTCGAGACAATTTCCAACCCGAAAATTTCCTAGACCGGACCGGGAATACGAATCCAGCCACCCTCAGCATGAAGAAGAATTTGAAAATAAGCTTTCAATATTTCTGCTGCCCACTGCATTGATAAGGTTTCAAAAACTTTCAAATGAAGTGAATACACAGGATTCTGTTTTAACACGATTTTTCTTCGCTCGTATTTTTGATTGCGTGACTTCAATTTACCACAAAAATCTTTGAAACATGTTTCAAAAAATCCTAAATAATTCAAAAAAAAATCACATGGTAGGGGGAAAGACGGCTTTGGCAGGTTTTGTTCTATTATTGGCAGGGGGGGTTTTTGTCGACCGAATTTTATGAAATTTGGCCTCAATATTCTTTGATATGCAAAGAATGTTTAGGCCAAATTTGAGCCTAGTCAGTCATAAAAAACCCCCCTGCCAATAATAGAACAAAACCTGCCAAAGCCGTCATTCACCCTAATTAATATGCGTTAAACATTTAGGATGGGTGCAAAATTGAAAAAATGTAAAGTGTGAAAACAGAATCCAGTGTAATTTATATTTAATACGTCTATTATTGACAATGGCGACTCTACCACAGGCGCTGTCAAGACAATCATTCTATAGATAACATAAGGATCTCTTCTAATGGAGTGTCCTAAAACGTTTAAGTTATAAAGGTAATGTGTACATTATGAACTGTTAGAAAGTTGAATAATTCATCATCCTTACCCATTAAAGAGCGGGCATTTCAGTCAAACACCATTAAAAAAACAGATTAATCCGCCTAGCGGCGATGATGCTTTTGTCGTGCATCGTAAAATGTAATGAAAAAATCATCAGTTTTTATCCAAATAAGCTAAAATTTTCTGAGGGCACGGAAAATATGAGTCAGAATCGATTGAGCATGGTGAAGCAAAATTAATTTTAGAAACACTTCATACAGATTCAGAAGAAGATAGATTTAGACCTGTTAGACCTGTTACTAATACAGCTATTACCTGTACATCGACCCTATTGATTTTAAAATGCGTTTCTTTATTTCGGTTAAATGCGCCCCCGAACACACGCTACGCAGCTATCGCCTTTATTCTATCACTGAATCGTTGCATTCTAGGTTAAAATAACGCTTCGGTACCATCGCGATAAATAGTCGCAGTCGTCCAGCGATAGTGACAGTGCGTTGTGTTTGGGGAAATTATAAGCACGTCAGGTAATCACTGATGATTGTAATTAACCAAATGGTTGATTAGAAAAAAAAGTAGAATTCTTTAAATAATTTTAAAGATTTCAAAATGATCTTAAGCGTGCAAACTCAAGTCATACTGACCGAAGATTTCGTGCGGTTCGTGTGACCGTTACTCTCGGCAGCCGATAAATCGAATGAAAAACAGTTCAAGTTATTCGTCGCTGGGGCTTTTTGTTTACCCAGTCAGTTATCGAAATCTATTTGTGCCGTGCGGTTCGCGTTGTTGTATTTCGTGATAGTTTTGAAGAAAAAACAAAAACAACAGTTTCATCAGCAGAATATTGACGGTTTTTTTTTATTCTACAGTAGTTTTTATGTAATTTAACATGCAAGTGACGGTCGTTTCGGTCGGGTGGTGGGCTTTTTGTTAGTGTAGTTTAGCTGCGAAGTAAATGAATGCGAATATATGGATTTCGCAGAGTGGAAGTGATGTATTATGTGTATGGAAAAAAATGGGGAATTTGTTTTGCAAAATTGAAATATCTGCAGTTATGAGACGTCGCAACTCATTAAAATTAGTGCACATGGCAGTGAATCCATGCGTGTACTACTATTGACTATTTGAAATGTTTTGCAGCGCGAGTGCTCAATTGGGCGTCTGGTTTGGCCCGATAATATGATCAGTAACGTCGGTTTTAAAGTAAAGTGTTTTTTTTGCAATTCCTGATCATAGTATTTGATTTTCAGTTCGTCTTTGAGTGATAAAACGGCCTACTTTTCCATACTAACGAAATGGGCGCTTTAATGAGCATTATGCAACTCAAATGGGTTGCATAATATTTATTATAACACTTATTTGGATGCTATAATGAAAAGCGAACATCAGAACAATAGTTACATGACTACATTTTGCTGACTGAGCTTAGGTAAGTGTTCAAATAGTGTATTCTCAGCGTCGCGTGATAAATGAAATAGTTTGATGGACATGACATCAAAAATTTCCAAAAGCAAGTACATTTATCGCTTCACGGTTTATCAAATTTTGCAATGTGGCACGGCAACATAGAATCGCTGCAGCAACATAATTTATTGGCAAGAATGTTCATGTGGAGTAAATTCTGGAAAGAATTAGACAAGTACAAGTATAATTTTGGTGCAGATTTGTCATATTAAAGTCCATTTTTCGTCATTGAAATAAAAGCGTGTGCAACTCGTTGCAAAACTCGATTTTTTCAGCACTCGTAGTATTTATCCAACTCGGCAAGCCTCGTTAGATAAACGTACGACTCGTGCTGTAAAAATCATCTTTTTGCAACTTGTTGTACAAACTACTATTTTCGTCATTGCAAAAAATAGCGTGTGTAACTTGTTGCAAAACTCGATTTTTTAAGCAGTCATAGTACTTATCCAATCGTGCAGAAAAAATCATCTTGTTGCAAACATCTATTGTGAAGAATAATGAGAATTATAATGAAGTTAGCAACTAAAAATATGTTGAATATAAGAAAAACGTTATCTAATTGTTGAACTGTAGAAAACTCAATATTGTCCCGTGAACCATTTTTTTACTTCGTACTTTAAAAACAAGTAGGTAGAGTTGTTGTGCCCTACCACCTTCTTTTTATTTCTTTCTATACATAACTATAGTTATAAGCAAAACCCTACACTCGGCTTTGTACATACGTAGTTTGTATATATGTAGTTTATTGAACAGCCGGAAATTTTCAATACATTTTTTAAGCTTTCAATTGAGAATGAGAAACTGCAGATATCCAATTAGTTTTTTGTGACAACAAAAATAAAAAACTTTATTAAGTAAGTTTAAGGCAGGTTTTTTTCGCCTGCGTTTTTATTTTCATCATATTCTTGAAATCCAATAAAAGAAACACTGATTTTTCTCCAGATACAGGCAATTTATCCAACTTGGGAAGTTGCCTGTAAAGATGCCCTAAACAACGCATCAATTAGTTTGACAGATAAAACTTCGGAGAAAAATCGGTTCAAAATTCCCGACTTCCTAATTGAATAGAATAGTACTAACTCAGCTCATCTTATATTCTTCTTCTATGTCTCTAGATTCTAACTTTAACTTGGCATGATATTCAACTTGGTGTTCTATTAGCATTTCGACAGCATCTGCATCTTGGGGAGCAAAAATTGTTTTATTTGTAGCAATCGTCAGTGCAAAACTCAAACTTAAATATACAACCCAACGAATATTCGCATATACACTAGTGCCGCCAAGCGGATGAGTTCCGGAATAATATGATCTGCTACAGTTTCGTATTGACCTTTTGAACAAATTTGTGGAAGACTGCAACTTTCTAAATATTACGGATTCCAAAATATCATACTTACAATATCACCATGAACATCGAGCTGTTGTGCACCAACCACGCAATTTGTTTGAAAATCATGACTTGCTCCGACGTTTTGAGGTCCCGAGACGCCCCGATAGGTCCTATCGGAGGTCCCAACGTCTCAGACAAATCTTAAAGGACGGGTAACTTTGTGAGTCCCAAAATTGTTCAAATCGGTTCACTGACGGCTGAGATAAGGTACCCCGGGGCAAGTGGGACCTAAAAAAACGCTAGTTCAGCAAAATTGTTAAAGCATACTTAGAAAACAGGGTATTTCAGGACATTAACCACGGATACATCATTATATGCTTTCGTTGTTGAAGTGTAGACGTGTTGTAAGCCATTTATTCAGTTACAAAAAATATTGGTAGTGATATAAATAAACTTACCTGTGGGACCCACTTACCCCTTCAAACGGGGCAAGTGGGACCTATACTGCTTTAAACTGTCAAACGAAACTAATTTGAAGAATGTAGATATAATGTTCATGTAATTTCTGAAACGTAGTATTTCAGATCATGGATGGAGGTTTATTGCTTGTCAGACTTTTGTTTTTGCAAAAAGAAAGGCATTTCAAGGTTAGCAGATATAAAAACAAAACAACATCCGGTTTACTGTTTAATTGGTTGTTGTCTGGCTTTCCATTCGCTTACTTTCTTACCAAATGTGTTTGATAGAAAGGATAAGCAAATCTTTGTTTACTTTTCGAATGAATGTTTCTCTGTTTAGAACACAAATTATTACATAAATTAGAACTTTAAAGGGAACGTTTTTATTCAGGCTATGCGCAGTGTTGTAAGTTTTTAAAAGATCAAAATGGCCGATTTATGTCTTAAGAATTTTATTTATCTGAAAATCTGTCAATCTGATGCAAAGTTTAAAAATAACAAAACACAAGACAAAACCTGTTGATCTATTGCTAAATGAATATATTGTTTGCACTGTAAACGGAAAATTTCGCATAGTTATAGCCATTGCTATTTACATGGAGGAGATAATTTTCAGAAAGTAAATTACACATTTTGTAAATCAACTGTATACTACTTCTTAACAACGAAACCAACGATATCAACTACATTTGATTCAGATCCATATAATATATGAGTGTCGAAGTTATTTTTCACTAGTCAACAATCTAAAAACAGGTAAACTGGCTCAATCGAAAATGTTGTTCGAATATGTCCCACTTGCCCCATGTATGTTAAAACTCAAGGGCAAGTGAAAATTGCAGATTTTGGTTTAAATCAAAACTTTTAAATCGTTTTCGATGTCACACAATTATTTAATTGCTCAAAGTATTCGTTTTCCACATCAATGATTAATTTAGAAACGACTATTTAGTTGGAAATCCATTGAATGAAAATAAAAGTAATAGCTTTTGCCGGTAGTTTAAAGTCATGATTAAACAATATCATTAGTATGGTGCCGCAAATGGTTTTGATTCCAAATATTTTTGTGTCTGGCGAATTCGTTGATACAGGGGATGGACAAAATAATTAGGATAGGCAAATTTTGGGTAAAATTAGATGTGTTGTAACTATCTTAGTTATCATCCGATTTTGACAATTCAGGCATGCCTGAACTAGAAAATTAATCCAGTTTGACGGTATGTCCATGGAACCGACTATGGCCACCGGATTCCGGAGATATTCCGGGTTTTTCGGAGGTAGGTTCAAAATCGTAAATTTGAGGTGGATATTAGGAGAAGTTGTGGTTAAAAATTGAATAATATTAGTAACCACAAATGAAGTAGGGCTCTTGCTGATTGGAACCATATATTGAGATTTGGAATCGGACCAGAATCAAGTGAGATATGGCCATTTATTTATAATCGGTTCCGATCGATACTTATCAAAGGGGTCAGGCCACAACTTCATTTGAATCTCGCTTTTTGATAGATCGTCCACTATGATTTTATTCTAGAAGGCCTCTAATGTGTCAAGAATGAAAAACCAATTGAATAAACGGATCCTGGAGTCGCTGGGATGTCCCCGGGGAACCTGTATAGGGACATTTAAATTTTAGCACCAAAATCAGTCATTCGACGGTTCTTTTTTCATGGTTTTTGATCAGGAAGCGAAGTATGAATATAAAATGGTCAATTGACGGTTCTGACCGCTTCCAGGCCCTACGGATTGGCCCCGGGGAACTGTGGAAAGGGACATTTTGGTTTTACCACCAAAACCAGTCGTTCGACGGCTCTTTTTTCATGGTTTTCGATCAGGAAGCGAAGTATGAATATAAAATGGTCCATTGACGGCTCTGACCGCTTCCAGGATCTACGGATTGGCCCCGGAGAGCCTGTTGAAGGGGACATTTTAGTTTTACCACCAAAACCAGTCATTCGGCGGCTCTTTTTTCATAGTTTTCGATCAGGAAGCAAAGTATGAATATAAAATGGTCAATTGACGGTTCTGACCGCTTCCAGGACCTACGGATTGGCCCCGGGGAACTGTGGAAAGGGACATTTTAGTTTTACCACCAAAACCAGTCGTTCGACGGCTCTTTTTTCATGGTTTTCGATCAGGAAGCGAAGTATGAATATAAAATGGTCAATTGACGGTTCTGACCGCTTCCAGGACCTACGAGTTGGCCCAGGGGAACTGTGGAAGGGGACATTTTGGTTTTACCACCAAAACATGTCGTTCGATGGCTCTTTTTTCATGGTTTTCGATCAGGAAGCGAAGTATGAATATAAAATGGTCCATTGACGGCTCTGACCGCTTCCAGGATCTACGGATTGGCCCCGGGGAGCCTGTTGAAGGGGACATTTTAGTTTTACCACCAAAACCAGTCATTCGACGGCTTTTTTTTCATGGTTTTCGATCAGGAAGCGAAGTATGAATATAAAATGCTCAATTGACGGTTTTAACCACTTCCAGGACCTACGGATTGGCCCCGGGGAACTGTGGAAGGGGACATTTTGGTTTTACCACCAAAACCAGTCGTTCGATGGCTCTTTTTTCATGGTTTTCGATCAGGAAGCGAAGTATGAATATAAAATGGTCCATTGTAGGCTCTGACCGCATCCGGGATCTAAGAATTGGCCCCGGGGAACCTGTGGAAGGGGACATTTAAATTTTAGCACCAAAACCAGTCGTTCGACGGCTCTTTTTTCAAGGTTTTCGATTAGGAAGCAAAGTATGAATATAAAATGGTCAATTGACGGTTCTGACCGCTTCCAGGACCTACGGATTGGCCCGGGGGAACTTGTGGAAGGGGACATTTATGTTTAGCACCAAAACCAGTAATTCGAAGGCTCTTATTTCACGGTTTCCGATCAGGAAGCGAAGTATGAATATGAAATGGTCCATTGCCGGCTCTGACCGATTCCAGGATCTACGGATTGGCCACGAGGAACCTGTGGAAGGGGACATTTTAGTTTTAGCACCAAAACCAGTCATTCGACAGCTCTTCATTCATGGTTATCGATCAGGAAGCGAAGTACGAAAATAAAATAGTCCATTGACGGGTCTGACCGCTTCCACGACCCAAGGATTGCCCCCGGGGAACCTGTGTAAGGGAACATTTAAGTTTTAGCACTAAAATCGACGGCTCTTTTTATAGGTTTTCGATCAGGAAGCAAAGTATAAATATAAAAGGACCATTGAAAGCTTTGACCGCTGCCAGGACCTACTGGTTGCCCCCGAGGAACCTGTGGAAGGGGACATTTTAGTTTTTATACCAAAATCAATCATTCGACGAAGAGCTGTAGAATGATTGATTTTGGTGTAAGCAATATAAGCAAAGTATGAATATAAAACTGACCATTGATGACTCTGACCGCTCTCAGGAACTACAGATTCCCCCCGGAAAACCAGTGGAAATAAACATTTAAGTTGCAGCACCAAAACCAATAACTCGACTGCTTTTTTCGTGATTTTGATCAGAAAGCGAAGAATGAGTATAAATTGGACCATTAATAGATCTGACCGCTTCTAGGACTTACGGATTGCCCCGGGGAACCTGTGGAAGGGGACATTTTAGTTTTAGCACAAAAACCAATCATTGGACGGCTCTTTTTTCATGGATTTCAATCAGAATGTGAAGTATGAACAAGAAATGGACCATTGACGGATCTGACCATTTTCTGGACCTACGGATAGCTCACGGGGAACCTGCCTACTTTATACTTCGCTTCCTGATCCAAAGCCATGAAAAAAGCCGTTGTACGACTAGTTTTGGTGCTAAAACTAAAATTTCCCCTTCCACAGGTTTCCTGGGCCAATCTGTAGGTCCAAAAAGCGGTCAGGACCATTTTATATTCATACTTCGCTTCCTGATTGAAAACCATGAAAAAAGAGCCATCGAACGACATGTTTTGGTGGTAAAACCAAAATGTCCCCTTCCACAGTTCCCCTGGGCCAACTCGTAGGTCCTGGAAGCGGTCAGAACCGTCAATTGACCATTTTATATTCATACTTCGCTTCCTGATCGAAAACCATGAAAAAAGAGCCGTCGAACGACTGGTTTTGGTGGTAAAACTAAAATGTCCCTTTCCACAGTTCCCCGGGGCCAATCCGTAGGTCCTGGAAGCGGTCAGAACCGTCAATTGACCATTTTATATTCATGCTTCGCTTCCTGATCGAAAACCATGAGAAAAGAGCCTTCAAATGACTGGTTTTGGTGCTAAAACTAAGATGGCCCCTTCCACAGGTTCCCCGGGGCCAATCCGTAGGTCCTGAAAACGGTCAGAGCCGTCAATGGACCATTTTATATTCATACTTCGCTTCCTGATCGAAAACCATGAAAAAAGAGCCTTCGAATGATTGGTTCTGGTGCTAAACTTAAATGTCCCCTTTCACAGGTTCTCCCGGGCCAATCTGTAGGTCCTGGAAGCGGTCAGAACCGTCAATTGACCATTTTATATTCATACTTCGCTTCCTGATCGAAAACCATGAAAAAAGAGCCGTCGAACGACTGGTTTTGGTGGTAAAACTAAAATGTCCCCTTCCACAGGTTCCCCGGGGCCAATCCGTAGATCCTGGAAGCGGCCAGAGCCTTCATTGGACCATTTTATATTCATACTTCGCTTCCTGATCGGAAACCATGAAAAAAGAGCCTTCGAATGACTGGTTTTGGTGCTAAAACTTAAATGTCCCCTTCAACAGGTTCCCCCGGGCCAATCCGTAGGTCCTGGGAGCGGTCAGAACCGTCAATTGACCATTTTATATTCATACTTCGCTTCCTGATCGAAAACCATAAAAAAGAGCCGTCGAATGACTAATTTTGGTGCTAAAATTTAAATGTCCCCATTCACAGGTTCCCCGGGGACATCCCAGCGACTCCAGGATCCGTATATTCAATTGGTTTTTCATTCTTGACACATTAGAGGCCTTCTAGAATAAAATTATAGTGGACGACCTATGAAAAAGCGAGATTCAAAAGAATTTGTGGCCTGATTCCTTTGATAAGTATCGATTAGAACCGATTATAAAGAAATGGCCATATCTCACTTGATTCTGGTCCGATTCCAAATCTCAATATATGGTTCCAATCAGCAAGAGCCCTACTTCATTTGTGGTTACTAATATTATTCAATTTTTAACCACAACTTCTCCTAATATCCACCTCAAATTTACGATTTTGAACCTACCTCCGAAAAACCCGGAATATCTCCGGAATCCGGTGGCCTTAGTCGGTTCCATGGACATACCGTCAAACTGGATTAATTTTCTAGTTCGGGCATGCCTGAATTGTCAAAATCGGATGATAACTAAGATAGTTACAACACATCTAATTTTACCCAAAATTTGCCTATCCTAATTATTTTGTCCATCCCCTGTAGTTCTGCTTCATCTTTCTTGAACATTGTTACCATTAAAAACGTTCACCGATTAATCGGCAGCCATAGTACCCACTTACCCCGTATTTTCACTTGCCCCGGGGTACCTTATAGCGATTTGAAAATAGCGTTCCGTTCGTATTGCCACCTATTCGATTCCAATTGATCAGCAATTCTATTTCGCCGCCAGAAACCACCACGTGGCGGCCAAATTTCAAAAATATCAATGTTGCTTTTTTTTCTTAGGCGTTTATCTGACGCTTATTTTTCGTTGCGACTAAAATAAGCGGAGTAGTAGATTTTTTTGAGCGGTACAAGCATGATCCGACTATAATTTAATATGTTTTCGCTCTACGGCCTGAATAACATGCTATTCAAATTATCAGCAATAGAAAGCTCATCAAGATAGCCGAATAACATAAGAAGGATCTAGTGCGAACCAGTGGCGTGACCCTAAAACCTAAACCCGTAACAGTAAAACCCCTCCCCCCCAGAGACAAAGATTGTAGAAGAAATTTCTCCTTCGAACAAATTTTCGGTTATCAGCGCGGGGTTGGAATTCTCTTGCACTGCGTAATAGACGAATAATTTAGATTTCAAAATTTTGTTTTTGATTTTTTGTTTTATTCACAGTATTAAATATTTTCAACCTCGTACTGACAACCGTTTTCAAATAAATTACCTCTAGAAATGTGGAGGAGTCTTTTAATTTTTTTTCCATTTCTCGTGCTTATTTTTCGAATGCGCGACATTCTGCTTCTTCTTTTTCTTGCAACGCCAAATCGCCAATCCGAACCGATACGTGAGAAGTCCATCCGTTCGGGAGTTATATTGCCTCAACGGAAAGCAAACTCATTTTTTATATTTTTAGAACAGAAAAATAGCTTGTACATACAAGCTCTTACTATAAACTTTGCATCGCGTGAGTGACGAGCTGTGAACTGCAACATCGTTTTGCGCGAACTCGCTCTCTTTAAACCATGGTAGCTCACTTCCCGAAACAATTATAGCACGAATGAGGGTGGAGAGCGCAGAAGTAGTGCTCACCGACTTCTTGACTTTTCTGACAAGAGAGGCATCATTTAATAACAGAAACAATTTACACAGTAACCGTAAAAGAGTGGATAGCGTACACGCATCATTCTGGCGGTTTTGTTAGTGCTCTTGGTTCGAATCCAAGAGGCAGCCATGGGAGGGGGAAGGGGGTGGGACATTTAAAACCGATTGGTTTACTATTTTTTGTACACACAGTTGATAGTAACTATCATACTGAGACCCATATAAGCGAATATGAGTTTTAATGAGCTAAAATAGACCAACACAAATTTTTGCTTTAGGGGAAAGCTTCTTAGATGTCGACTAAGCGTGACTAAACAGGACGGCAGGGCTGTAATGACCCAAGTACCCCAAAATAAAATATGTTTTCAGGGGATGTTGGAATGCGATTTCAGGTGAACAATAGAATACTTTCAATGCAGAATCAAGACCCATATGGGCGCCGGCAGTGCGAAGCCGTACTCTCGGATGCACAACATGTTAGCTTTGGGGGAGTTGATAGTAACTATCAGCGCTCAACTGCGACTCGTGAGGGCGCCGGCAGTGCGAAGCCGTACTCGCGGATGCACAACATGATAGCTTTGGGGGAGTTGATAGTAACTATCAGCGCTCAACTGCGACTCGTGGGGCGCCGGCAGTGCGAAGCCGTACTCGCGGATGCACAACATGATAGCTTTGGGGGAGTTGATAGTAACTATCAGCGCTCAACTGCGACTCGTGGGGGCGCCGGCAGTGCGAAGCCGTACTCGCGGATGCACAACATGATAGCTTTGGGGGAGTTGATAGTAACTATCAGCGCTCAACTGCGACTCGTGGGGGCGCCGGCAGTGCGAAGCCGTACTCGCGGATGCACAACATGATAGCTTCGGGGGAGTTGATAGTAACTATCAGCGCTCAACTGCGACTCGTGGGGGCGCCGGCAGTGCGAAGCCGTACTCGCGGATGCACAACATTTAAAACCGATTGGTTTACTATTTTTTGTACACACAGTTGATAGTAACTATCATACTGAGACCCATATAAGCGAATATGAGTTTTAATGAGCTAAAATAGACCAACACAAATTTTTGCTTTAGGGGAAAGCTTCTTAGATGTCGACTAAGCGTGACTAAACAGGACGGCAGGGCTGATGCAAAGACGGGCATAGAAAGCTTTCAATTGATATTGCGGATCTTTTTAAAATTTTCCATTTTGCGGATTCCGCAATGTTCTTCCGCAGCTGTCAAAATTCTACCGAAAATTTTCAATACACTGAAACAAAAATTTATTATTTGGCGTTGTCATCGAAGAATGCCATGCCAAACAGCAGAGAAAAGGTGTGAAGTGTCAGCTGCGATAGTTTGAAAATTGAACCGGAAAGAGGAAAGTTCTCTCTGGAACAGCAATAACTAAAGAAATGCTCATAGATTACTAAGTTGAAAAGCAGCCCAAGTTCCAGTTGGAATGTAGTGCTATGGAAGAAGAAGCTTACGATGCACTTACGAGATTAACTGATTCACCCAAACCGAGTGCTAAACTTTTAGCAAGCTTTCAATAGTAAATATTATCATACATAAATATTGTAACACACTGGAGTTGGTTTTTACGCGGGTGATATGGGGCGCGTAAAGAAAAACAACGTAAAAAACCTCGTTAGTCCCAAAATATGTCTGAATGAACCGCGGAAATCCCGACATTCGAGTGAAAAAATCGCATAAAGAGGTATGTGTAAAAATAACCGCGTAAAAAATGACTTCAGTGTACATCGGGTATGGAGCGTTGACTCTTCCTTGATCGAATGGTCCAATAAAATTTAAAATCCATCGATAAACGGCTGAGATATTAACGATCAAAGTCTATCATATTTTCGTGACGTTTTTCGATGTTTTGCAATCGTAAAGTGTACCCCAATATAGAAAAGACAGACGTAGTTCTACGTCAAAACTCACAACAGTCCACGGGCGGATGGCGGAATGCTTCAACACGGTACTAGATAACCCCGGGCAGCTACTGGAATTCATCACTAGGGGTGTCACTTATCTTCTGCCGAAGGATCGGAACACTTTGAACTCAGCCAAGTACAGACCAATAACGTGCCTTTCGAGTCTGTACAAAGTGCTGTCATCGGTAATAGCGAGGAGGGTGCAGAACCATTGCGACGTCAACAACCTGATGACCGAGGAACAAAAAGGTTGTCGACGTAACACACGAGGCTGCAAGGATCAGGTCATCATTGATGCAGTCGTTGTTGGGCAGGCCACCCACAAGCAAAGAAACCTGAGCATGGCGTATATCGACTATAAAAAGGCATACGACTCAGTACCTCACTCGTACCTTCTTAAGGTACTGCAGTTGTATAAGATAGACGGTCATCAGGCTAATGCAGCACGCTATGGGAATGTGGAGCACATCCCTACACATTACCGATGGAAAAAAGGTGTTACGGTCCAGGACTCTCAGCATCAGGAGGGGCATATTCCAAGGCGATACCTTTAGTCCTCTATGGTTTTGCCTTGCCATGAACCCTCTTAGCAGAGCACTCAACCAACACAACTATGGCTATCATTTGAAGAGTGGGGAAAGGAGTACAAACATCACCCACACCTTCTTTATGGACGACTTGAAGCTGTTTGCGGAATCTGTGGAGAAGCTGCACCAATTTCTGCGGCTTGTAACGGTATTCAGCAACGACATCCGGATGGAGTTTGGTATCGATAAATGTCGATCCATACATCTACACCGGGGTCACCTAGTGGATGCCGACAGTTTCCGCGTCAACGAACAGGAGGAGATTCGAAACATGGTTGAAGGCGAAACGTACAAGTTCCTAGGTTTCCTGCAACTGAAAGGAATTCGCCATACGACGATCAAGAAAGAGCTGCAGGAAAAGTTCTTGCATCGTGTTAACGGTATTTTGAAGAGCCTCTTGTCGGCCGGCAACAAGGTGAAGGCGATAAACACGTTTGCTGTGCCCTTGTTGACATACAGTTTCGGGGTGGTGAAGTGGACCAAGACTGACTTGGAGGCGTTAGAACGAGCAGTACGAGTGGCGTTCACTAAGCATCGCATGCGCCAGGGAGGACCGCTGCAGGAAGTGCAACTCAGTAGGAGAGACGATCGAACATATCGTGTCCGGGTGTTCAGCCTTAGCTGATTCAGCCTATCTCGGTCGTCATAACGAAGTAGCCAAGATTGTGCATCAACAGCTTGCTTTAAAGCACAACTTGGTTAACCAGTTTGTCGCCTACTACAAATATGTGCCTGTCCCGGTTCTGGAAAATAGTTTCGTGAAGCTGTACTGGGATCGCGAGATCATAACGGATGTCCTCATTCGTGCCAATCGGCCCGATATTGTGGTCTACGACAAAAGGATGAAGCGGGTAACCCTCATCGACATTGCTGTACCGCTAGACCATAATGTCCAAACAACATTCTCCAACATGATAACAAAGTACCACGGCTTGGCGAAGGAGTTGAAACAGATGTGGCACCTGGAGGACGTGCGTATAATTCCGGTTGTTATCTCAGCAACCGGAATCGTCCCGAAATCTCTTCTGAGATCCTTAGGAAAGCTGGAACTATTTCATAACCTCCATAGCATCCAAAAAAACAGTGGTTCTTGGAACTTGTAGCATCGTAAGAAGATTCCTGAACCACCATAAATAATACATCCGGTGAAAACGTTTATTATAGGATTTTAAGTCAACCGGCGAATGAGATCCACAAAGCATAATCCCCGTTGGCATTCAGATTGCCCGAGGTAGGTGAAAATTCCCAGCACGGTTGGTGAGGAAGTGCCAAAACTCTATAATAATAATAATAACAACGTTACCTAAATCTTTGCGGCACTGTATCGCCTACGTACGCATATAAAGAGCATAACTTTATGCCGCACTTTATGATGTTATTAGGCTAGTTAATGCAGGGCACGATTTGCTATGCGTATTTAGTTGTATATTTTGCCTGAATAGTGCACAGCAAAACGATGTTCAGCAGTCACCGGGGGCTGCAGCCTCAGCGAATAGGTGAATTGAAATTTAATGGCGTGATGTTAGGAATTAATTTTGCGTGATGGAATACGCAGAATTATGCGTGTTTATGTCCTGGATAGAAAATATTTGCCTAAGAGATATAAAACCGTTTTATTAAAACGTCAACAAAATGTATTGTTGAGTATTCTCTATTGTTATGTTACTTATGTACTACATTATTTGAAACTATGTACGGCACGTTGATCGCAGTTTCTAATTTGATTTTGCAGTTGCTGATACAAATTGTTCATACACATTTTTCTATTATATTGTGATATTCTACAACTGGGACATAACAGCTTCGCACAATATTTTACAACGAGATTTCTATGTCATATTATCATTGAGTATCGAGCGAACACAAATACTTTTTGCCCTTGGGAAGTAAAATATGTAACTGAAGCAAAATAATATAATAATATTTTGAATATTTGTTGTAAACAGCTAGAGCTGAATTAAGCGATAAAAACAAACATTTTCAACATAACACATATTGAATCGATTTACGATTATCGTTTCTTTACATTCTCTTTCTCTTAACTTTTTCGTCCATTCCACAGGAGTTTGAGATTATTCTAACCAAACAGCAGGGGTCCCTGGGATTCACTCTTCGCAAAGAGGACGAATCTATCCTAGGGCACTGCGTCCGCGCCCTGGTTCGAGATCCGGCCCTAAACGATGGTCGCATCAAACCGGGTGACAAAATCATGGCCGTCAACGATGTTCCGATCTCGCAGATGACCCACGAAGAGGCTGTGATATTCCTCCGGCAGGCGGCAGACGTTGTTAAGTTACGGCTGTACAGGGACCAAGCCCAGACACCGCTGTCCGCCCACTCGCCTACTCTAGGAGATCGGCGGATGGAACTTTCGAAGTCTGATTCCACTTCAACGGTTGGCGGGACGGTGAGGCCGAAACCGAACCTAAGGCCTGAAGCACTGAACCTTCTGACGGACATTGCCTATCGGAAGCAGTCGACCGCGACGAATAATTCTGGCGGTGGCGGAAGTGGGTCAACCAGCTCGTCTGTCAAGTCGAGCAACGCCTCACCGCGAAGACTCCGGAGGGGATTACCTCAACAACAACAACAGCAACAGCACAGAACATACGACAATCATGGGTACCAACATTCCGAAACATCCAACTATTCGGACTCGGAAACCTCAACCATCGTCAGCCAGAGCGGTTCAATGCACCATCCGGCGGGTGTACAGATGGTTCCCGGGGGAGTATTCCATACGCCATCGTGTCGATCGTGTGGAGGCGCGGGGAATGTAAGTGCCATGGTCGAAGAGAACCTGGACGAGTCCTATTACTGTGATGACGAAATCGATATCGAAAGTTTATACGAGGAAGACGATGAACCGCAGAAGAGGCCAAACTTTCTGAACCTAGCGGGTGAGAGTGGGAGTACACCCATGTCATCGCGGAAGCCTCGGTTTCAATTTTCAGGTATGTTTTAATTCGGTCATACAAATCCCCGATTCTTATGCTTTTTATTACACAGTTGCCACTACGAATGCTTACGAATTGAACAACCTGGACAACGAAGCCCTCGACGCTCCGACAATGTACGCCTTGAACGGCGATCCAGTGAACGGGCAACCCGCCGGTAACGACCAGTTCATCAGTCTTCCTTGCGAAACATTCCTGGTAGCTTGTAAAACCGAAAACGACCTCAACGCGGATTCCACCGATGCCATCTACGTGAAGCATTTTGCTCACAAATCCCCTCTGTATTCGTCAGTGAACGTGCCCCTGAAGGACACCGGAAACAACGTGAGCGAGGTTGTAGATGCCGTAGAAAAAGGCGGTAAGTACCTAATCAATCATCGAACGTAATTTGAAAGCCCAGGTCAACCGCCGCATAGTTGAACACGGTTTGCATTCTTCCGATACGATAAGTCCCGACCGAACAGAAAACTTTTAATTTACCGTTAACCCCTTCGGAAGCCTACCTTTTTCCATTACAATGAAATAAACTCGTTAAAAAGTATTTCATGGCTTCCGGATACTCACCCCCTCGGTCGGACTCCTTAGACTATGGCAAATTTCCATCATTATTATTGCTGATACACTTCAACCGACCAGCAACCAGCCGAAGAAAACTCTGAGGGAAACAAACTTTCCCACATCGATTTATTCTTCGGAAAACTATCTCCGGAAGTATCCTCGGTAGGAGCCAAATAAAAACTTGTTTTGTGCTCAGCATCGATCACAAGGGAACGGCTACGGTCACTGGGAGTTACTCTGGCTTCCAGTTGGTGGGGGTTGTAAATTTATTTAAATGCTGTCCATTTTATCTTGTTGGTTCAATTGTGGGAAGTTTTCGCATTCGGAATCCACACAATGAGGATGCAATTGATAATGGCCGTGGACAGTTATTCAATAGTTTATTATGCAGAAAATCGAAGAAGAAGGCAAAATACGTTGATAGTTAAAACTTACTTCAAGGTATTCTACGTTTCATTATTTTTTTCTGAAAATGTATTAATTTTATTTAAGCCAAAATGTATTAATTTTATTTGAGGAAAAACTGTGAACCATTGAGAATTTCACACATAATTCTGAAGGAAAACAGGTTTCCAGTATACTATTTGGGGACTGTGACGAAAAGCGGAAACACGGAAGACAGATCTTCTTATACATTTAACAAAAGGCGGAGTATATCATAAGTCATAGTTACAAAAAACCGAATTTTGTCATTTATTAGTTTTACACAGGCGTCTGCTTGAGGTAAGGAAGGACAATCTTTGATTCCTACATGGCGAATATGATTCCTCCTTTAATAGCATGCTCTCCGTATATTTGTCTTCTTTCTATCTATTGTAATCTCATCTTACATCTGAAACAAGCAGATTCTTAGC
Source organism: Armigeres subalbatus (assembly GCF_024139115.2). NCBI lineage: Eukaryota > Metazoa > Arthropoda > Insecta > Diptera > Culicidae > Armigeres > Armigeres subalbatus. The sequence continues at coordinate 217,140,562 of NC_085139.1, forward strand.
ATAGTATCTATTAAGCACTTCCAAAGTTATTAAGTGTACGGTTTCTATGTTTCGAAAAGGCGAGAAAATTCCCCACACAAAAACTTCTCAGACCGTATATTTAGAGATTCTATATCAGTCACCTTCAGTATGGTATGCTTCGCACTAAGTCATTTTATCGCTGAGCTATAGAACGTCTCCTCCCCACTCCCCAACAAAAAAGCTGATCAAAGGCTGAAGAACATCATATTATAGAGAAAGGAGAATCGCGAACGGCAGAACTGCACTGGGCTGTTTTCTTTTTTTCTGATTTTTTTGATTCTTTATTTTCTGGCTGTTCCGGCGGAAGCAGCAGGTACAGTTTTGGTCATTATTCTTATTTTCTCCTTATCACCTTCAACCGGCGAGAAATCCAGAACGACAAAATCGACTATTCGTGGCGATTGGACGAGGGGTTCAACCTTCCGGTACTCGCACCGTTGTAAAAAGTACAACACCTTCGAAGAAAGCACGCTTGTCGTTCACGAGAGCAACGGAACTGCGTAAGTGATCTAGGACCATGTGAGTCTCGGAAGATTAAGTGCCGCATTGCATAGCTTGTCTGAAAAATAATAGGATAGTAGGTTTCGCAGTCGTGAGTTGCACACTTTCTCTAAGCGTAGCTTGAACATGAGCGTTCGGTCCAGAGTGACGTCCAAGGTCCTTAGGCGCGTATTGAAGGATTTGGACTCCGGCAGGCAGCAAACCGATAATGGACTGTATCATTCCCGAGGGAGTCGGGCCATTTGGTTGAATGACGTTTGGCCGAAAAGTTGGAAAAATAAATACTTGGATTGCGAGTGCGTGTGTAATGATGATTACATGAAGTTCACAACGCGAAGTAAGGAATAAAAGATCCCCTTCATCTCATATGAAGTAAGACGATAAAAGTAAGAAGTGATTTGAGAAATGCGAAGCGAGAAATGGAATTTGAAGAGCGAAAAGTGAGATGTGAAATGTAGAGAGAAGAAGTAAAAGGTAAGAAATGAAAACTGAGAAATGAGACTTGAGAAACCAAAGTGAAAAGTGAGAAGTGAGAAAAGGCAAGTGAGAAATAGGATGTGAGAAGTGAAAAGTAAGAAAAGAGCAGTGAGAAGTAAGAAAGAAAGAAAAATGTACCTCAAATATGTAAGTTTTAAATCAAAACTACCGCTGCAAATTTGAAACGAAAAATAATATTTTACATAATTTGAAATTGAAATTAAACGACCGCAAGACACAGAAGGTTGATGTGGAATATCGCGTTTTCAATAAAGATTGATTAGAGTAGTTTATGTTCACGTTAAAAAAAGGAACGCTGGTTTGCTTGATTTGTTCGGACATTTTTGATACATTGAAGGAATAAAATCTGAATCCAAGCATTCTATGAAATATGAAATTTGATATGGCCCAGTTGATAGAACTTCAAAGGCTCAAAGCTCTATCAATTTAAATTTCCATTTAGGATGGAACAAATATGAAGAGGTGGAAAATAAAAAAATAAGGCGTAAATTGATAAAATCGAAAAACTCATTAGTTTTCGTAAACAATTTTCTATGAAAGCTCAATATTTTATTTTTTTTTTCCCGGTAAAACTTTGTAATTCCTTATTTTAAAACTAATTTTGAGGTAGCATTAGTTTGCGCGGAAGACGGTGAAGAGTGAAAGTTCTCGTAGAAGATTTGTAAGCTACGTTACGTGAAGAAGCCGCTATTCTACTCTCTCACAAACGATGAAAATACTGACGTGAAAAACGTGGCGAAGGTGGCTGTCTTCATAAGAGGAATTGATAGTCATTCTCGAATGACAGAGAGATTGGCAGTTTTGATCCCAATGCAGGGAATAACTAACGAGAAAAACCTGACGGCTGTTAAGACCTGTGTGAAGAAACTCTTTTTCTCCTTCGAAAACTTAAGTGACCTTACGATTGATGGAGCAACAGTAATGACAGAAAAGAACAATGGTGTTGTGACAATTCTAAGCAAGCAAAAACAATCACATATGTATGGCGATATTTCCCATGTTCATAAAAAAAACGATATTCAAAAACGATCAATATTCCTCAAGTATGGACACTCCTTAATCAGACAATCAACTCTATCAACGTTAGGGAACCCAACCTTGCGAATTTCAGTGTCTAAGCTGTGGTACCATGATTGAAAGATTATGTTCTTTTCGGAAAGAAAATGGTACTATTTCTACAAGATTAAGGAAAACCACTGAACGATCCTGAATATATGAGTTACTTGGCATTTCTAGCAGATATCGCCAAACATTTCAAAGACTTGAACATAAAGCACTTTGGCACAGTGGGTTTCTGGAATCTGGTACATTTCTACAAACACTTCATGCAAGTCTGCCACGTTGCATCAAATGCAACAGCGAAAACAAAATAATTAAAAAGATTGTTTGAACGCAATAAAATCGTGTTTAGTTTTTCTAGAAAATGAGAAAAAAAGGATTATTTTGAAAATATTTTAAAAGTTATGAACCGAATATTTTCTGGCCCGGAAGCAAGTATGAATTCTAAGAATTGGCCCGTGGCTTGAAAAGGCTGGGCAGGCCTGTTTTAGCGTATTTTTGAGTATAGATTCTGAGAGCATGAAATGATCGTACAATTCGTAGTTGCTACTCCGTGATATTGACCAGAAGTAGCGGAATTGCACAGGGAACCAACAGATGGGACTTAGGATTAACACTCCATCCTCAATGTGCACGTTCCGAAAGCTCAACTTTTAATGGGTCAATAACGGCGCCGGCCACGTCCTTACGATCATAGAGGGAAGGGAAGGAATGTTATTGTAACAACCGTTGTTTTAGAGACCGACGAATCGTCTGCATCTCTACGGTTGTTACGGGAAGGAGCATTGTAAGTAGGGAGAGGAAGTGTCATTACTTAGATCAGGATTCACCTTGGTAAGTGATGTAATCCAAGTAACTAGCATGTTAATGTTGACGCGAGAACAACGTAAAGATCAGTGACGAGGTATTTTGTAGTGTCATTGTCCACCCAACGTAAGGGCAGACAATCAATCGCTCCGGTAGACCTATGGATAATTTATCTTTCAACTGTCCGCGATAATCAGTTAGCGTGATTTTTTTATATTCAACTAACGCGAGGGTAAATAATCAATATAAAACATAGATTTTTTCACGTACAAATAGCAAATATTGTTATATCTCTTTGTACGTTGGTGTACCAGAAAGCTAAGAATTATGTACTGTATTGGAATGCAAATTGGTTTGTGAAAATTCTAACATAAGCTGTCCCTAAAAAATGTGTGCTGGGTGTTTCTGTAACTGTAATATTACGTGGTCCCACTTAGGAAATGATGTACCGGACATTAGAAAACATCACAATGTTATTTATGAATAGCCTAGGGGTCGTACACATATTACGTAAGCATTTTTTCTGGGTTTTTACCTCCCCTCCCCGCATGTAAGATATTTCATACAAATGATTTTTTATTCATATGGTGCGTAAGAAAATGACGGACCCCCTCCCCCCATAAGTGCTTTACATAATATGTGTACGGCCCCTTAGCGGCGACATGTAAAGTTTTGAGCAAATCAACCATTTTCTTGATTTGTTATAAATTATTCAGAATACATCAATTTACGAGAAAAATCAAACATTTTTCATTAAACTAATCTTCAATGAAAGCAGCATGCGAAACAGCAGCAAATAAAATATCCATTACGTAAGCAAGCCTTGAAACTATAGCCTAATTATTGCTTCTATGCATTCCTTCACACCATAAGACTAAACTATCCGGCTGTTTATAATTTTGTTGTTGAATTTCGTGTTTCAGCAAATCAAGTCACTTAATAATGTCATCATGCCAATGTCATATTTCTATCATGCTGACTGCCATGGAGGATTATTAACTAATAATTTAAGAGTGCGTTGCTAATTTCCATTTGGGAGCATCCATAAATTACATAACGCTTAGAGGGAGGAGGGGGGTCAAGTGAAGCGTTACGACCCATACAAAATGTTCAAAGGATTCATAGAAAAAGTGTTACATAGGGGGGAGGGGGTTGAAAATTGTCAATTTTTGTGTTACGTAATTAATAGATCTTCCCTTTGATTAATAAAAATTCATTCAATAAAAATTTACTAATCAGACGAGTTAAAAAAGAAACGACTAGAATCGATAAAGAAGGTATCGATTTGAAGAAACATTTTTCCAAAACATAACAAATTAAAAACAAAAACAGTATGCCTTATGGACGATTTAAATTCATGTTTTGGCGTTGAACATCCGTTCAAAGAGATGTGAATGAAATAACCTACCGCTATATTCCTGATGCCATCAATATAGATAAAATGTTGAATTTGTTACCTTTATGGGAACACCCAGCTATGCCAGCACTAACCAGTTTGATTAGTTCTTGAAAATGAGATCCTGATAAATCGTGTATACCGTAATCGTTGCCATTGAGGTGAGCTTGCATTCATCTTGAAACATCAGATAATTCACTAAGTTAGCTCCAATAAATTGGCGCGGGTGTTAAAATGTGAAATCTTCTATTTTGATACATTTAATACTCCGTAACGCGTGCATTTAATACATATTTGTCAAAGTAGGGCTTAACATCAAATTCGTAATGATGTATTGGTCCGATATTGTGAAATACATATTTAAAAACATTGAATATAATGAATGTGAAAGAAATGCATAGAGATACAAAATTAATATTATGATTTTAATTCAGATAAAGGAACATACAACATGTGGAATATTCAATCGATGTAACCAATATATTAATAATAGTAGAAATAACAGATAGAATGAATGTGATATGAGTGAACTGTTCGTAATTTATAATACTTTATTGCAAAACCGCTAGAAATTATATTGCTCCAGATGGTGAAGGAATTTCGGAATTGATTCCGCAGACATAACAAGAACTGTTCGTAAACTGCCGTTATACGCATAATTGTCCCATGTACATAAAAATCCCAGCAAACATGGAACAAATATGCATAAGACGGCAGTAATGGCTGAATTGTATTAAGATATGCAGGAGTAATAGGGTATAGGATATATTTGGAAACGACTCACCGGGGTCAAATCTCCCAGGTTTCTCAGCGTAAAGATCAGTTTCGAGTCTATGATGAACTTGACCCATTGCATCACGATCAGCACCAGCTCTGCGTTTTTCGCCAGGTTCAGCCACTCAAGATCAATTCACTGCTTCCGATTTTTTTCCCACTCATGAAAACTTGAATAACCAGAAACCTCTTAACCACAGATTTTAATCTTTTTACTGCTGTAGCGTTGTAGATAGTGATGGCTCTATTTTGCTTAGTAAATACACAAATATCACTTGCCGATGAAAATTTGAAGAAATTTGATTTTTTTGGCAAAGAAGCAGACGAGAGAAAAATTTTCACGTCATATTCACATCACAGCACACTTCGATCTATCATATTTTTGAGTATAGATTCTCTAGAAAAATGACCTTTATATGGTGAGTTATTTTTTGGATTGCCAACCTTATCTATTCTGCAGGGCGGTTTGTATGTTTTGACCTTCCTAAAGATTGTTTTATTGGCTACGCAAAATTTGAACAACTTTTCATAATAATGACCAAATGCTTTCGTTTTTTCACAGCACAAAACCATAAATGTACCGTTTGTTTGAGAAACTGCATATGTAACATTTTTGGCCAAAATGAGATTTTTATATATTCTGAATCCTCGTCCAAAAATACGTATTCTGGCAAAAAACACGAAAAAAAATTTTTATTCAGGAATGTATGAATTTTTTTTTCGTTTGTTTGAGAAACTACATATGTCCACGTACTTTGAAGGGCACTTGTGGAGTACTGCTTACGTTTGTTGCACTGAAAGTGCGTCAGGGTGTTGAGTTTTGTCAAAAACCATTGATCTGTAGTTATGTACGCATCCTAACAGCCTCTATCGCGTATGCACAGACGTCAGCAAAGTACGCGCTAGCAGAAAGTCACCGTTGCATCCGGCACGTGGAGACGTCAGCTATTTGGTTACCAACCAAAGGTTAGCCACAGGTACGCTGACGTTGCAGTAAACATCCGGCCATCGAGGTTGCATCAGCCGGGACCCAATTGACGAACCAGGAATTCCGCTGAAGCAGCAGTTTCCAGTTAGGCGGCCATAGCCAGGTAACTAGGTAGCTTCAGTCAGGGCGATCAGTTCAGTGCGGCATTCGATAGGGACAACACGTCCAAGTGTAGACAATTAAAATTTGTAAAACATCAAGTGTATAACGAACTCGAATAAATAGTGAATGTGAATCGAACTTAGAATTATTTTTTAAAAACTTTATCACGTTCATGACAACGTAACTCTATGTCGAAGAAATCGAGAGATTCGGTGCAAATTTGTTCGAAAACAGTTTTTTGTTGTTTTCTCGAAATAGTGTAAAATGGACTTATGCAGTTTCTCAAACAAATGATTCATATAAGCTTAATGATCTGCACTGATGAAAATGTCGACATTCCAAAGTTTTAGGATATTTTAATTTGAAGTTTTTGCTTCAATGTGGGGACACTTGGGGAGACAGTCACCCATACAAAAGTTTGGAGAAAAAATTCAAGAAAATATAAATCTGTTCTCAGGTTTCTATTTTTTTATAGATTTGACAGATTTGATGAAGGGTTCAAGTCTCCCCAAATTTTAAAATTGCATGTGCTGTCGAATTCAATAACAAAAATCGTTCATATATACGCACAGCAATTCGAAAATTCGGCGTATTTCAAAGAAAAAATATTTAAAAAATGTGAGGCACTTTCTAATTTTATCAAAGCAAGTTCTTGGAAAGGGATCAACTTTTTCTTCTTCTTATTGGCATTACATCCCCACACTGGGACAAAGCCGCATCTTAGCTAAGTGTTCATTAGGCACTCACAGTTATTAACTGCGGGTTTTCTAAGCCAGGCAGTGTTGTGCTTAATCATTATCAGACGATCATGATTGCAATTTTCATGTGAAAACTTTTCACGTGAAAACAGCAGGCGAGTTGTCACCGGCGACAACTTCTCAAATTTTGTACTTAAACGATAATACACACAGAATTTTCATTCAATCATTAATCTTCACTAGTATCAGCTAATTGTCAACAGTCCCGTTATATCTTCTTTTTGGAGTTATGGTTTCACTGTAGTAAAGAAAAAGAGTTCAAAATGTAAATCAAATCAAGAAACGATTTTCAAACGATTCTTAATCGCTGGCGAGTTTTTATCGCTTGATAATTTAAAAGTAAAATCGCGGGTGAGTTTGATCATTCTCGATTTTTCGGAAATTTGATTTTCCCATCCCTGAAGCCAGGTCACCATTTTTGCATTCGTATATCATGAGACTAACACGATGATACTTTTATGCCCCGGGAAGTCGAGACAGTTTCCAATCCGAAAATTGCCTACACCGGCACCGGGAATCGAACCCAGCCTCAGCATGGTCTTGCTTTGTAGCCACGCATTTTACCGCACGGCTAAGGAGGGCCCCTGTCTGTTCAATACAAATAACATATTTACAATGAATTCGTTCATAGGGGCACATATTTTTTGTCATTTCGCGATGACGATCTATGGACGTAATCTTTAAGACAATTTCCTATGCATTTCTTTTAACTTTATTTATGTGTTTTTTTATTTCTAGGATTAAGCTCAACACACTTTCCTATGAATTATTTCGTATCGAAATTTATTTAATCCTGCTTCTATAAATACGCTGAATGTTTCTTCGGATGACATCATACCAAATTGCTCCAGAACCTTTTTGATGTTTGATTACGTGCCCAATCAGTTTAACGAGATTAAAGTCACGTCGATTATAAGCAGTCCGTCAAGCTAATACAAAAGCTTTCTCGATGCTGTTTGTTTGCTTCTGTCGCTTTGGTCAAAAAAATACCTTTAAAGTCTTCCACGTCTGGATATTCAAGGAACACTCTGCTCTTCCTGTTCGATTAACTGGAAAATCAGTTTGCATGAAAATGGCCAAACTTTTTTTTTCAAATCGTATTTACTCAAAATAGGGCAAGTTCTGGCAAGATTTTTCTTCGCAACTTGAAAGTATAGAGCCCAAATATGATCCTCAACGAAATATGTCTGCGGGTAAGTACTGGAAAAAGAATTTAAATTACCACTTTCCTTGTGTTTTTTTTTTTTAATTTCTTGATGTTCTTACGGTTGTTGTTAGTACGATCTGAAAGCTCTTTCAATAACCTTCACCGTGATATTTATAAAACAAGGTATTGTCTCAGAAAAAAAAAAACTTGTCAAGGAAAGACTTGAAGTTAAACAAGTTTCTGACAAAAAAAAGCGCTTTGTCATTCTGTTTTTATTCTAATTTGATACATAATATCTCGATAACTACAACTCGTAGCAACTCGAAATTTTGGAATTCTCCTATCTTATGTATCTACTTTGTATAGAAAATAGTGAAAAATGAATTTTCGATTAATGACCGCCCAAATCCCATAGTGAGTTGGTCAAATGACATGGCCCCGGAATGAATCACCGGAGATATCAAAATTCTGTATTTGACCTTAAATCTCGTTATTGCAATGGTCAGATACTTCAATTCAAGTTTTGAACTCAGAGAGGCTTCCGAGCCTCTTGAAAGGAGGCTTCCGAGCCTCTTGAAAGGATGCGATTAGAGAATCTACACACTTAAAATAAATCGCCGAATTCGGTAAAATTTTACCGAAATCTCAACAGCAGAACTGTTCGGTAAATAATTTAACTGATTTTCGGTGATTTTGACAGTTGAGCAATGGAAAAAATTACAAAAAATCTGTAAAATAAATTACCGAAAAGTTCTGCTGTTGAGATTTCGGTAAAATTTACTGAATACGGTGAAATGAGTTAAGTGTGTAGGTTTTAGTTAGTTAATGGATTGAAACTATAACACAAGACAACCAGTACACAAACAAAATGCTGATCCGTAGACCTTGTACTGCAAACCCCATTCCATGTAGATAACCGTGTTGCACACGATCCAGGCCATGTGACTTTTCGGATTAAACACTTACATAGTATGCGTTCAAAACCGATAGACCCACTGAATCAGAGAATCACCGAGAGGGCTGAAGAAAATAACGATCTCATTCCCACCGACTCAGCTTCATCATCGCAGTTGCCATGTTGGGGGAGAGAATAATTATGGGAAGCGATTTGGAAGAGCGAGATGTGATCAAGACTGACTCTCGTAAGCGATCGACGTCAACGTCGATTCTACCATGCGAAACGTTATGAAAGGAGCGAGGATTAGTCCCAGATAGACCGTCAGACGGCACGATTTTGTCTGTTGTTTCCGGCAAGAGAAGAAGTCCCAATTTTTCTATGTAACAGAGGCTTCCGAGCCTCTTGAAAAGAGGCTTCCGAGCATCTTGAAAGAAGGATTCTAGCGTCTTAAAAAAGGCTTCCCAGCATCTTGAAAAGAGGCTTCCCCAGCCTCTTAGTAGAAGGCTTCCAAACTTCTTGAAAGAAGGCTGCCGAGCCTTCCAAACCTTTAGATTCTAGATTTTAGTCATTCAACTTTTTGTCCTTTTGATATTTTGTTCCACAGCCCTTCATACACTATGCTGGTTGTAATGGGCCGGATTCAGTAGGTTTTGATTTACTTATCTTCATGCATATAATGTACAATATAATGTTTTGCAATCTAAAATTACACATTTATAGAAACTGTTTCGATAAGTTTTTATTGAAATTTTAATACATCCGCCATTACGCATTTTGAATCGAGGATACCCCCTAGGACCGGTAAAGGTAACCCCAGAGGTACCCCAGGTTGAGAACCACTAGTTTAGCCGAATAGGTTATTTGAACGGAAATGCCGTTTGACCGAAAGATTGCTTAGCAAAAAGGACATATTCGAGTCAATTCACTCTTTCCGCCAAAAGATCCTTTCTACCAACGACATTTTCGGCCAAACGACCATTCAGACCAAACGGGATTTTCAGCTAAATGACCTGTACTGGAAAACAGCTTTTTCGGCCAAATTACCACGTGTTTCTTTCGGCTGTATGTCGCTTTCGGTCAAATGATATTTTTGGCCAAACCATTTTCGACCTAATAACCGTTTTGGACAAACGTTCGATTCGAACTTATAGCTTTATGTCGAATAACTTTCGGTCAAACGACGGGATGGGGCGAATGGGCGGAGGCCAAAACTGAAAGGTGTTTGGACGAAACCCATCTGGCCGAAAATATCGTTCGACCGTACTGGTCTTTGATCATGAGCATGAGCATGATTGACCGCCCACGGTTGCTACTCCGTTACTGCCAGGGCAGCTGTAATAACACAGAGAACCAACAGATGATGAACCAACAGATATAAGCAATACCAGCGCCGGCCGTGTCCGAATGCAGGCTTATTAAGGAATAGGTAGGAAATTGTTGACGTGATACTTGCTTTGATAGAAGCCGACGAGTCATCTGCACTTCCACGAGAAATCACTGGGATGTTGGACATATGGGGTAGGGAGTGTTGCAGGGTTCGTTCTGGTAAACGGTCTGCCGTGTAAAGCGTGTAGTTTGATTTAAAGCAAAAACAATCGAACGAACGCTAATTATTTTAATTGTCGACCGCACTATACAACTGGATGCGAACTCAATTTTCTTACTTACTCACCCGCACAAAGCAGAACAAAATTTCGGTGACCGGCCGATCGTTTTGCTTTCCGCACAAAGCAAAACTAAATTTCGACGACCGGCCGATCGCTCTGCTTTTGGCTTTATGGCTTTCCATCGCAAGATTTTCAGTCAATCGACCCCTTTAGTAATTTTTGGTGGAATTGCCAAAAAGAATCTTATGGACAATATTAAGAATTTCCCGTAGAAAACTTAATGAATTCCTTGAAAAACGTTCCATGGAAGACTGCAGGGAGTTTCCTGCGAAAACTCTTAAAGTTTCCAGTGGGTATTTTGAAGAATTTTCTGTGTGAATTTTGAATAATACTCAACAGAATTTCCGAAGAACTTTTCATGCATATTAGAACGATTTCTTATGTAAATTCCGAAGAATTGTCCACGGAAACTCCGAACATTTTTCCTTGGAAATTCTATCCATGGAATTTTCAAAGAATTTCTCGTGACAACTTCAAAGTAGTTTCCGTAAAAAAAACTAAAAATAATTTCCAAATTAATAATTTGGAAAAACTAAGAGAATTTTTTGGGGAAAGTAATCAGATTTTTCGACGAAATGGTCGTTTAGCAGAAAGGGCCATTTGGTCGGAAGGTTCACACGGCCTAAATAAGTTAATGGCCGAAAATGTTCGACTAAACGACCCTTTCTGCCAAATGACCTATTCGGAGTAACGATTTTTTTTTTCGGTCGACCGACACAGGCTGTATGTCCATTTCGACAAAATGATATTTTCGATCAAATGGCCCTTTCTGCCAAACCACCATTTCATCCAAAAAACATTTTCGGCCAAATGACCAATTCGGTAAGATGACGTTTTCGACCGTATGTCCATTTTGGCCAAATGACTTTCAACCAGATTGGTTGTCTTCTTGTTATTTTTACTTGGATTAGTCTATACTGAGATATTCCACAGCGTAAATATGTTCTTTCACACGATTACTAGAGCTTTGGTCATACATGAAACATACCCAGAAAATAGGAGAGGCTAATAATACATTTCCCATATTTGTTTTTTCTCTCTACCTATTTCCCACAAAGGCAAAAAGAGCCTAATGAAGTGGAAAGGCGCTGTCCTGATGTCCGACGAAGACGAAACCCCATCAAGCCACGTCTACTCCTCGGCGAGCCTGGATGATGGAACATCGCCGTCGCTGTCGGCCGAAACTGGCACCGGTACCACCAGTGACACTCCTGAGTCCAGCTTGGCGGCCACCATGGGTACAAGCACCACGACACCTACAACTGAACGGGAGCTGGAATTCAACGGCGGTGGTATTGACAGTGATGGAAATAAAGTAAGGAAACTGATACTTCATTAATAAGAGCGTGACTACAATCCAAATTCTTTTCCCTCAAACGCCAGATTTTCACTGTTGAACTGAACAAAGGATGGAACAGCCGGCTGGGTTTCAGCTTGCAGCAGGATTCCGAAACGAACCGAACCGTAGTCAGTGCGATATACAGCGAAAGCGTAGCTGCCAAGGACGGTAGACTGAAAGTCGGTGATCAACTGCTAACGGTAAGCCTCTCAAATAACACCAATCATAGTTTCCCTAATTGTCGTTCCCATAGGTCAACGAGGAATCAGTGGAAGCGATGTCCACGGCACAAATCATCAACCTGTTACGAATCATCCGAGGTTCGATTTGCCTTCGATTGATTCGCCGGGGAGAACAACGTATTAGCATTCCAGAACAGCCGGAAGACGAACCGCAACCGGAACTCGACCTACCACCGCCACCTGCGGAGCTCATCAATCCACCATCGGACTCTTCCACAGAGCTGGACGTGCAGCAAACCCCACCTGAACAGTAGCTGTAGAAGGTTCATTTTTGTTTCCCACGTAAGTAAGACCGCCCGCCCATTTCCACCACCTCAACGTCTCCGTGGCTCGTGCATCATGATAGGTCCCTCCACAGTGATTGAATATTAATTGGGTTACGATTAATCGGTGGAGTCAGATCGATTGGAACCGCACTGCGCGATGAACGCAACTATCCGAGCTGAAACTGTGCAATCATTTGGTTAACAGGATTTTTCTCTCTATACACAAAATGAAGTTATCTACTGAAGGTATGTAATTGAATTATCTGTAAAATTATGTAAATTCTAACGATGCGATACGTCGAGAATGTGATTTGTTTTCCACTAAGTCAAATTTATGAATAGCTTGTTTAAAAAAAACTCTATACGTAGCCAGGTAAGATAAATCAATAGAATTCCATATTTTTCTGTGAAGGAAAAACAATTTAGTAAATATCGAAAAGGTACATGAAAACGAGATTGCATTTGTTGATTTAGGAAAAATAAATAGCGAAGCTGAAAATTCCGAAAATAAAGCGATCGATTTTACCAAACCATACCAAAAAAATAGCTAAAGAAAATTGTTATTAAGGAGTCGCATTGAATTTTGATCACGACCAGCAGAATCTTTTAATCGACAGAAATATGTATGCGTAGGCAAAATGAAAATAGCTAATTGAAAATTCAATAATCTGTCTGCACGCCGGCAAAGAGTCTATTAAAATATCGAATATTTATACGAAAATCCAATGGCTGAAATCTATCCTGTGGATGGTATATCACATCATTTCTCTCGAGATCCTAATTGGCTCCAGTGTGATGATCCAAATTTCAAAACATAGAGAATCCCAGAAATGTACGTAAGGAACGAACGAAAAGCCCAAAGCTCTTTTCCTATTCTATTCATGGTATATTAATTCGGGATGATTACCTTCATCAACAAGGACAGCATAGGTCTCATCAGCAAAATTTCTCCAATGAAGACGACCAACAACGGGGGGAAAGTGCATACACCCATTCATCCCTTAGTTTCGACGAAAGTAAATGGAACCAAAGCAAGGCAAGTTTGCAGTTTGCATTGCGGGATATTTTCACAGACTTCAGCAGCAGTGGTCGCGTGGGAGATGGTATTATGATTATGGCTTCTCCCTATGTAAGGGTTTGCAATATAATTAGCATATATATGAGAATAGCGGACGACATGTTGCTGCGCTGCATGGTCACCAAGTATGTGGTACTCTTGAAAGGAAAAATATGTGATGTTTGCTCATTTTTGTTTTATTGAGGACTTCTAATATAACGAAACGATTTAAGAAAATGTTACATTTAAATAAGTATCCTTAATTCCGAGATGGATTTCCTGCCACATGACCACTTGGGGTTACATACCCAATAAGTTGAAGACTACCGGTTTCAATCAATTATGTACATATATGACTTCAAAAGAATTTAGTTAATATTTGCAAATTAATTGATACGCTTTAAAGGGGCTCAAATACTTATCTGTAGGTTCAATTCTCTTGCTTTCGGATAAATCCAATTATTTATCTACCTAATGTTATCTTCCGATTTCTATGCTCTACAAAGACCTTTGAAGTCACAAATATGCCCAATTGTTCGAAGTACCAATCAAAACGATTCCTAATCTTGGCAACATTAATAAATTGCCGGATTTTCGCAAAGCCCCACTTGACAACCTTTCAAGTTCCTGAAGCATCTCCATCCATACCCGACGCATACGGCTCTTATCTAAAATTTCGCTCGGTCCGGAAAACCCGTCAACCGGATGGGACGCATAAAACGTTATCCTTTATGGGTTGTTCATGGTCCGCTCGATGAGTAAATAATTCACCGAAGAAAGCAGCACATTGGTGAAAGGAAGCGAAAAAAAATGCTTTCCCGTTCCGAATTCACCTGTGACGAGTGGGGCATGGAGTCCACGTGGGTGTGTCAGCGGAAGGTCAAACAAGTAGTAACCACTTTTCCCATTCACATTCGCATTAACATTCAACCTGTTGTCCCAAGTGACCGGGTTTAATCAACTCTCCCGGGTAGTCGAAGGGGTGCACTATGCGAAGGAATAATGCCAAAAATGTGTCATAATTACGTTCTATTCTATTCAGGATTAGGATTTGCTACACAAAAGATTTATTTTTATCACCTGTTCACCTGTGAATTATAAATCTCTCCAGCTCTCAAAAATATTTTCTCATAAATCGATTTTATCGCAACAAATCGTAAACGGGCTTGGTGGTAATATGCTACTGCTTCTGCTTTATACGCAGGAGGTCGTGGCTTCAATCGCAGGCCCGTTCCATTCTCCTACTTTTGTTTCTTTTTATTTATTTCTCATGTTTAGAAATCGCTAGAACTTTAATTGGACTACATACCGTTTCCATTTCCATTTCCTCCGCTACCAATGACAACGGCCTACGGTTAGTAAATTTCGCTGCTGCCAGAGGGATGGCCATCAGTACCACCTACTTTGCACGAAAGATCATCCGAAAGCACACCTGGAGACACCCAAATGGTGAAACTTGCAAGCAGATGTTCTGGTGGATGGGCGCCATTTCTCGGATGTTATCGATGTGCGGACATTCTGAGGTCCGAAAATTGACTCTGATCACTACATCGTTGTCAGTAAAATTCGATCACGGTTGTCAACTCTATCGAACGAAAGATCACAGGGAACGATGCGTTACAATATCCAGCGATTGTCGGCGGAAGGAGTATCGGCTGAGTATCGCCAGAAGCTCGACGAACGGATAAGTGCATCAACGATAACTAAATGTAGGGCACTACACACATCAACAAAAATACAAACTCCTAACCCCTTGAAGAAGGTTAAATAAATTAACCGAAACGTCGGATGTAGCAGCAACAAAGTATTTGCTACTTATTAAGACTGCTATCGCCGAAAGAAATTCAATCTTGATAGCGACAACATCAACGATATATGGGAGTCAATCCATGGAGCGGTGAGCACAACAGCACGAGAAGTGGCAGGCACTGCACAGAGGCGACGCAGGACGGGTTGGTTCGATGTGGAGTGTCAGAGAGTGACATACGAGAAGAACGTTGCCAAAACCCGGATGTTGGTGTCGGGTACTCGGTTGAATAGTGGAAGTGACGGTGCATCGGTGAACAGAATAAATATTAGCAACGATGGACAACGATGGAGTCACCTACACTAGATGAAGTTAAAAAAGCTGTTAAAGAGCTGAAAAACAATAAGGCTGTGGAGGAGGACCAGCTCCCACCATATTATTGCTAGCTGGTTGGACGGCCTCATTTGCCCTCTCTTTAAGAAAAGGCACAGACTGAAGTGTGCCAATTACCGAGGACTAACCCTCCTTCATTCGGCGTACAAAAATATGTCCCGTATTCTGTTCAACAGATTGAGACCGCTTGAAGAGTCCTTCGTCGGCGAATACCAAGCAAGTTTTCGTGAGGGCCGATCAACGACAGATCAAATGTTTACCCTGAGACAAATCCATGATAAATTCCGGGAGTACAACTTGCAGACACATCATCTGTTTATTGATTTCAAGGCGGCGTACGATTCAGTGAAACGGAATGAATTATGGCAAATTATGCTTGAACATGGTTTTCCGGCGAGACTGATACGGCTGATTCGTATAACGTTGGACGGATCGAAATCAAGTGTAAGGGTTGCGGATGAAATATCGACGTCATTTGTTATCTTTGATGGATTCAAGCAGGGTGATGCACTCTCGAATCTACTGTTCAATAAAGCGCTCGAGGGAGCGATTAGGAGAGCTGGTGTGCAAAGAAGCGGTACCATTATAACAAGATCGCATATGCTCCTGGGATTTGCGGACGATACCGATATTATCGGATTGCACTCACGATCAATACCAGCAAAACGGAGTACATGGTCGCTGGCAATCAACGTGGGTTCATTAGTGGTGGTGGTGGCGAAATGGTGCTGGATGGTGAAAAATTTGAAGTAGTAGAATAATTTGTGTATCTTAGAACATTAGTGACGTGCGATAATTATGTTACCCGCGAGGTGAAAAGGCAAATTGCAGCTCGAAATAGGACTTATTACGGACTTCATAACCAGCTTAAGTCCCGTAGTCTACAAACGAAAACAAAACTTGCGCTGTATACTACTTTGATTCTTCCGGTGGCTTTATACGGCCATGAAACATGGACGTTAAATGAGGCTGATCGGAGAGATTTAGGAGTGCTTGAGCGTAAGGTGCTGCGGACAATACTCGGTGGTAAACAGGAGAACGATATCTGTCGGCGTCGCATGAGCCACGAATTGTACCAGGTGTATAAAGGGCTGGATATTATTAAACTTATACAACACGGCAGACTACGGTGGACTGGTCACGTTGTTCGTATGCCGGAAGAACGTCAAGCGAAGATAATATTTAGTAGAGAACCCGGAAGAGGCCGTTGGCTTCGTGGAAAACCGCGTACACGATGGCTTTCTGTAGTTGAAGAGGACCTGAGGGCGCTCAATGTTCAGGGTGGCTGGAAGTGATTGGCCTAGGATCGAGTCCAGTGGAGAAGGATACTCCATTCGGCGTAGGTTCATCGAAGAGCTGTAGCCCATCAATTATCAAGTAAGTACCGTTTCCATGTTTTATCCTAACCTGCAACGTAATAGTAGCTGTTAGTATTTGAAATGCACGAAGGCTCATTTCGCCACCAAATAAAAACATTCTTTCATTCATATTATATTGGCAGCCAAGAGGAGCCTCTGCCATAGGACCCTAGCAGCACAATTCACGTTGATTTGGTTGAAATAACTCATATATGACCAAATTTAGTCGTATATGAGTATAATAGACTGATTTACAAAAACAATATTTGTTTTAAAAAAAAACAATATTTGTTTTAAAAAAATACACCTGCCATTTAAATATTAGAAAATATGGGAATCATTCCTCAGGGATTCATGGAATTGCTCCTACAACTTCTTCGACATGTGACAAAATCGGAGTTTTTTTTTATTTTCATGAAATGAATAAATCACAAATCACTTGGAAATAAACAAAAAATACTTATGAAATTCAAACCAGGAATTCCTTTGCAAATTTCATCAAGACCTTCATGCGTAGCACATTAAAATCTTTTATGAACTTCTTCGGATCTTCCCACAACAATTCCGAGAAAATAAATTACCCGGAGCAGTTCCTTGAGGATTTTTTTAGAGAAATTTACAAGCGAACATATAAAAATATTTCTGGAAGAGGAGTTTTCGCGAATATTCTTGTAGATATTTTATGAGAGTTCTCGGAGAATTTCTTAAAAAGTCTCTGAACAAAAAGCGGGAGAATTTTGTAGCGGAATAATTTCCTTATGATATGTCGCAGGAGTATTCAAGGGAACTTCTCGGAAAAATCCTGTAGGGTTTTCTGGGCGAATTATTGTGGAAATAAATTGTGGAAAAGTTACCGTAGGAATTGCCAGGAGAATTACTCAAATGATTCCCAGAGAAATTCTGGAGATATTCTTGTAGAAATTTGTGGAAGAGTTCTTATAGAAATTTTCGGAAGTATTCCATAAGAAATTACCTTAGCATTAACTTCCAGAAGCATATATTTGTGAACGACTTACTGGAATATTTCTTGAAGGTATTTTGAGGTAGCAATTACCGAGATAAATTCTGAAAGAATGTCTAGAAGTAAGATTTTCCAGATCCAGATTTTGCAATTTAACTTCTATAAGAAGTTCTTCAAGCATTCTTGGACAATTTTGCGGAAGAAATCGCGAGAAGTGAGTTTAGTGGAATTCTATGTGAATTTCGGAATGAATTCAGAACAAATAAGTCCTCGTGGTAATCTTTGTATAGTTTGTGAGGTATTTTATGAAGTGTACTTGAAGAAACTTTTGAGAAAATTTTAGAGGAAATTTTCCTAAGCCACCTTGAGGAGGTATATCTGTAGGAACATCCTGTGGCATACCTGAAGAAACTTCCGGAGGATTTTTTGGAGAAACTTTCTGAAGCGTTCATGGAGAAAATTCCGGAGGATTTCTTGGAAGAATTTTCGGAGGAATTCATGCAGAAATTTGCGGAGAAATTCATGAAATAAACTTCCGGCTGCATTCCTTAAGAAACTTTCGGAGAAGGAAGCATTGCTGGAGGCAGTTCTGGAGCCATTACTGAAATAACTTCTGAAAAATTTCCTGGTGCAACTTCCTTGGGAATTCCTGGAGGATCTTCCGGAGGTATTCCTGGAGAAACTTCCGGAAGAGTTACTTGAGAAACTTCTGTAGGAATTCCTGAAAGATCTTCCAGAGAAATTCCTGGAGAAACTCGAGAAGACTTTCCTCGAGGAGCCTCCGGTGGAATTCCTGGAGGTACTTCTGGTGGAATTCCTGGAGAAACTTCTGGAGGAGCTTCTGGAAGAACTTCTGGAGGAACTTCTGGTGAACTTCTGAAGGAGTTCCTGGAGGAACTTCCGGAGGAATTTCTGGATGAACTTCCGGAGGAACTTCCGTAGCAATTCCTGGAGAAACTTCCCTCGCGAGTGGTTGACGCGTGCGGTGGTGTCTCCAACTTCCTCCGCACTTATTTAATTTAATTTTATTTTTTTTTTTCGCCTCGTAACCAGTAGCAGTAGCGCGGCGTAGTATTAATATTTTACTTTTTACGTAATCCACTTTAACTTAACCGCGTTCGAAACTTTTAAGTAATTGCGTCACGTAGAATCTTTAACTATGTCGTGCCGTGTAATTTCGTGCAACATTAACGACGACCGCTTCCTGTGAAAGTGTGATTTTTTTGAGAAGAAATACCATTCAGCCTGCATTGGTGTGCAACGACATCGCGAACATATAATCACCGCATTTATGGTGCCCATGTGCGCCAACTGCCAAGACATCTTACGGAAAGAAGCCGATGTGAGAAAGTTACTTTATCAACAAGAACATATGCAGTGTAATTTCGACGTCTAAACTTTTGCTGCAGTAAAATTTCTCGAACTTTTTATCATTTGGAAGAATGAAAAAAAAAGGAATCCATGTATGGTTCGTAGTATCGAAATGAAACAACTTGGGAAATTGCCAGTACCATCCGAAGGGAGACCAGCGACTTAAGGATCAGCTCTCGCAAGAACCATCACAAGCACTGCGATGGTGACACTTCAAAGAGCCTCTGCTTCGTCTTCGGCAAGACGCGTCCAGGAATCATCCCAGCATCAACGACAACAGCAGATCTCGACGGACCAATCCAGATTGCGGAACATCTTACCAATATATTACGGAGAAAAAGAAAAATTTGGATAGCTTCGCGCTAGGATAGGATGTGACAACTCAATTGAGACTGCCTTGTTGTTTTTTAGTCGGTTGCTCTGACGAGGTGGTCGCCAGTGCATCCAAATTAATTTTCTACAAAATCTTCCAAATATCATGTATCAAAACTTGAAGTTTTTCTTTCCTATCAATCCATTATTTATGTAACAGAAACGAAAGACTAACAGAGAGAAGTTTTTGCTAACGAAAATATGACTTTGAGATCCAAAATGACAGAGAGGGGAGTGGTAACGTTTAAAATCAACAGTTTTAAACCTTTACAACCCTTTAGATAAATTTATATGGCGTTTGCAGTTCAATATAAACTAATTTTGGCCCAAAAAACTGAAACTCAAACATTTACGAGTTTTGCCTAATTTCAACTTTACAAACTTGCAACACGGTCAAACTAACAACATGCTGCCCTTCGAAAAACGCGCCGCCACCAATCGAAGTAATCGATTGTCATTTTCAACCAATCAGCAACCGGTACGATTGTGACAGAAAATCGGTACGATTTTTAATGACTACTTGGCACATCCTATCCTAGGCTTCGCGGAAATAACGCGCAGAAGGCAATCCCCGCATAGAACAAATCATACATAGTGTGCGTTGGATTGAACATGATGCAAAAGCAACTGTCATGAAGCCCAAAAAGTTGAATGACGTGTTTACACCTTTACACGCGTACATAACATGTAAGGACTGATCATCAGCATCCTCCCGTTGTCAACTAACCCGAAGTGTATAGAACTGGTCCCTAATATGTAGTGGCTCAGTGCTCAAGCCAGTTAATCAAAGAAATGTCAAATTTAGAAGAATGTCATACAGTTTCATGCCCTTAAAAAAATTGTTCACAATGATTGGTTTTATCGGCGGCTAACAGAATCTGGACAGCCTTTTTTCTCATTGGGAGGCCATCGTGTCGGGCCTATTAAGAGTCTCACGATCCAAACACCATGATTTGGACCAGTGCGCTTTGAACGGAAAACGATCGTTCTAGTAGGTCCTCCCCCTGCTGATACAAACAGCTTTCCATCGAAAATTACAAGAGCTCTCTGTTAAAACCTAACCACGTCCTAGGCAAGTTCCACAACTCGCAGCGACTAAGGGAAGGATTGCTGAGCATCTCGGGCATAGTCCTTCGTCCTTGTTTTTCTCCACATTGAATTGATTATTGAAATGTCATAGATATAAATATAAACAAAACCTCACAAATTTTGCATTAGCTGCCTTTGATCAAAAACCCGGAAAATATTCATTGGAGACGCTTTGAATTTTCCAGGACTCCCAATTTTTCTTGCAATGTGTAATACCGAAAATTACACCAAACTACCTAGCACGTTGATTCGAAAACATCCAGCGAGTGAGGCTTTCAAGAATTTTCCAGATATTGGACCAGATGATTGAATCGTCTACATCAGTGTATTCATTCGTCTCGGACGAGGTTTCCAACTTTGAGGACTGCTCATGTAAGTAGAAAATTCACGACGGAAATGAGCGCAACTACCAAAGAAGCTTTGGTTAGTAGATGATTTGTGCTTATTTTACATAGAACTGGTGGATTTTTAGTCTTTGGTAAGTAAGGAACGATGGTTTGATGGATTGGTAAATGGTTTTTTTTACCAAATACTTTTCCGATAAAATGCATCCAATTATTTTGTATTCCTCTATATGTATACCGAGTTGTGTCCCGCGATTTCAAATGCTATTTATATACTTGATTCGTATGTCATGTCTGAAATGCTCTATTGGCCTAAAAAGTTTTGAAAACGATATTTTATACAGGACTACTTTACGCAACGCAACGCACATATATTTTTTATTTTTTACTTTTTTGCTTTTACAAGTCATCAATTGTAAGGGAGGACGGATTTTTTCTTTTTTGGAAGGGATGTTGGTTTTGATGCTCATAGTTGGGTTTGCCATTGGAGGGTACATTCAAAGTTAATTGCCTATATGCCGGGTATTAAGCCACCCGGAGTGGAAATTAATTACTATGTCTGAAACTTGATTATGCATATGTACAACATGTGATAGATTTTAGTTCGGAAAAGCTATTGGAGGGTAACCGCCCCTTCGGTGGGGTTTGATCCCACGACCCCAGTTCGCATGACAGGTGCTTTTCCCTACTAAGCTACGAAGGACCTCCGTCGTCCACCGCCCGGCATATAGGCAATTAACTTTGAATATACTGATCTCGAGTGACGATCTCTCTTCGCTTGTGTGGTCGTGTTGGGATCTGACGACCAAACTGGCACAACCTCACACAACCCTACTTCATTGAGCGCCGCACAGTGGTGTGTTTGGCGAAAATCGTGAACTTTTTTCTTTACCACTTTAGGGTGTGATTTTTTTGGCATAGTGTCTTCGGGAATAAATTTTACAAAAATATGGCGCATCGAATGATGAAAACTTTTAGTTCGAAATTTCACCACAGGTGGCGCTGCAAAATCTAACTTTTTTAATTAAAGGTTTTCGAATATGGTGTCTTCGGCAAAGTTGAAGAGTAATTTATTACGAATTTTTTTGTCGAAGACACCAAGTTTCTAGCTATTACCGTTTTTGAGATACGGGTGTTTTTATAAAAAACACCTGAAAAATCATTTTTTTAATGAAATTTTCGAAGATAATAGTTTTATGTGAATACGATGTTCTACAAAAAAGTATATATAAGCAAAATAGATCTTTTTCTAGAAGATACTAGGTATGTTTTTGAGACATATAACTTGTTATCGGTGATTTAAGGCCTGAAATATCGATATTTGAAGACTTCATATAACAGAGTGGGGCAAATTGGGGCAAGGAAACTACCATGCGTATTGAAATATATGCTTTGATGTTTGATATGCGTATAATATTGTTTGTAGCCGCGTGTAGCCAAGCAAGTATTTTAATTTTTTTATTGCGACCTTTTGGTCCAATATCTGTACGATTAATGAGTTCCCATCGCCTATACCACGCTGTAAACGTCAATGGCAAAATATATTTTATGATGAATCTAGCTGTCTCTTTTACTCTAGTTATAATTGAATGCAACGCACGATTATTTTGATTTTACTCACCGAAGAATAGTTTTTTTATTGCCGTCTCTTTTTTCCCACTGAAATTTTACTCACTTTTTGAAAACGACATTCTAACATGAAACATTGAGATGTTGGAAATTCTTTGTGCAACAAGCCAGACCTCGTGAATCAAGTAGGGTGCTCATACAGCCAGACTTTTCTCTTCTCAAATAGTCTTGGTGTTAAATAGATGTGCATTTTTGATTCTATGAAACTATAATGGCTGAATCGAGAACTACAGTTGCCGAAATGGACAATCGAACAGGTGAGTTTAAACGTAACTGAGCAACTGACTTAATTTAAATAAATCCTTTTATCACATTTGAATCAATATACTTAAAACAAATTTACTTAATCTTATAAAAACAACATTAGTGATTCTTCTACTGAATAATCGTAATGCAATATTCCAACATAAATTACATGTGGGATGACATGATTAGGAAACTATGTTTTTTTAAATTAAATTTTTCAGATTCAGATGGAATTGATAAGCTGAAGCTTTATTTTATGTGGAAAAAACACGCGGGAGAAAATAAGGAGAAACTAAATTTAGTATGTGAAGAAGTTTTTTCTCATTATGGAATCCAACCGGGATACATGCAAGATGTTGCTTCAGAAGTTCATGTTTTTGTAAATAGGACTTGCAAATATTTCAAAAAACTTTGGCTTAAACATAACCGAACTGACGATCGTGTTTGTAAGAGTGACTTTTTTAACAGCCCGTTCAAGCTTCCTTCTCATATTTTAAACCAAATTCCAACAACATCCAACAACGTTAAATGTGGAAGAAAGTTGTTAACGTTTGATGACAGCAGCGAGGCAGTCAAGCGTAGGAAGACTGCTGATCTAAGGTCTCAGTGTCAGACATCTGAATTAGCATACGGCACTCAGATGAAGCTTAGGGCAGATGGCAATAAGGATGCCGCTTCTATTGTGAAAGCCGTTACACAAGATGACTCTTCGAACGCGACACAGTTGTTGTCTTTGCAACGCTCTAATATAAAACCGTGTGAGCCATATACCGAAGATGAAGCTCTTGCTTTAATTTTGGACCTGAATTTAACGAAAAACCAGTATGAACTGTTGCGTAGAGGAGCACTTTTCAGGAATACTTCTCTATATCCATCATATTTTAAAATCCTCCAGGCTAAGAAAAGGTGTTACCCTGAAAGTAGCTCAATTATAGTAACCGAATCATTAGCCGAAGTTAAACTGGGACCGCTTCTAAAGCATACTGGTCAAAGAATAGTGGAAGCCAATGCAGAAGTACTGGGAAAATTTTCAGATCATGAGTTATTGAACGTGGAGCTAACCGCCAAATGGGGATTTGATGGAACATCAGGGTTGAGCGAACACAAAATGAAATTTGAAGGAGATGATGGAGCATTTTCAGATAAAAGTGTGTTCGTAACTTCACTTGTGCCCATAAAAGCTACTGCAAATGGAAAAGTCATATTCCAGAATACGCGTCCATCATCTACTAGATATTGCAGACCAATAAGAATTCAATATCTGAAAGAAACTGTTTCGGTCACGGTACAGGAGAAACAGTATATAACAAAGCAGATTGACGATTTAACTCCAATCGTTTTTCAAACCAATAATGGTCGAACTATCAAAATGCAATTTAAGATGCATTTAACCATGGTTGATGGGAAAGCAATCAACTCTATAACGTCTAACAGGTCTACACAAACCTGTTATGTGTGCAACGCTACGCCGAAGGAAATGAACAAGCTGGATTGCATCTACAGCAAGGTGGTAGATATAAATACGTATGAATACGGTCTTTCAACTCTTCATGCATGGATAAAATTCCTAGAATTTTTCTTGCATTTGTCATACAAACTACCCGTAAAAAAATGGAGAGTCTCGAGTGAGCACGTTAAGATCGTGGAAGATCGCAAAAAGGAAGTACAACATAATTTCAAGGTTGAAATGGGACTAAATGTTGACCAACCTCGATCAGGTGGCTCAGGCAATTCCAATGATGGCAACACGGCTAGAAATTTTTTTCAAGATCCGAAAAAATCTGCCGAAATAACTGGAGTTAGCGAAGAGATAATTAGGAGATGCGCTGTAGTTCTGGAAACCATGGCCTCAGGTATAGAAATTCGTGTTGAAAAGTTTCATGAATATTGCCAGACTACTGCCAAGAAGATAGTAGACGAGTATGGGTGGTACTACATGTCTGTAACAATACATAAAGTTTTAATTCATGGATCACATGTAATCGAGAATTTTATCGTTCCTATTGGGCAACTATCGGAGGAGGCTCAAGAGAGCCGCAATAAGGATTTAAAGCGGTAAACTACTCCCAGTTTATCAATCAGAATTAATCAAATTTAATTTTTTTTTCGTAGATACCGTAGAGAGCACACGAGAAAATGTTCGAGAACGACAGTCAATAAAGATCTGTTGCAACGGTTATTGGAATCGTCTGATCCGTACCTGAGCAGCATTCGGAAAACAGCTAGCAAACCAGGCAAGGAACTGACTGAGGATGCAGAGAGTTGTTGATTTTGAGAGAAGAAGAAGATGATTCGATTTTATCTGAGAGTGACGACGATGAGTGAATCTTGAATGTTATATACTTTTAAATAAATGAAGGAAATTTTCAATTTAAATGAGGCTCACATACAATTTTTACTAGAGTAAAAGAGACAGCTAGATTCACCATAAAATATCTTTTGCCATTGACGTTTACAGCGTGGTATAGGCGATGGGAACTCATTAATCGTATAGATATTGGACCAAAAGGTCGCAATAAAAAAAATAAAATACTTGCTTGGCTACACGCGGCCACAAACAATATTATACGCATATCAAACATCAAAGCATATATTTCAATACGCATGGTAGTTTCCTTGCCCCAATTTGCCCCACTCTGTTATATGAAGTCTTCAAATATCGATATTTCAGGCCTTAAATCACCGATAACAAGTTATATGTCTCAAAAACATACCTAGTATCTTCTAGAAAAAGATCTATTTTGCTTATATATACTTTTTTGTAGAACATCGTATTCACATAAAACTATTATCTTCGAAAATTTCATAAAAAAATTGATTTTTCAGGTGTTTTTTATAAAAACACCCGTATCTCAAAAACGGTAATAGCTAGAAACTTGGTGTCTTCGACAAAAAAATTCGTAATAAATTACTCTTCAACTTTGCCGAAGACACCATATTCGAAAACCTTTAATTAAAAAAGTTAGATTTTGCAGCGCCACCTGTGGTGAAATTTCGAACTAAAAGTTTTCATCATTCGATGTGCCATATTTTTGTAAAATTTATTCCCGAAGACACTATGCCAAAAAAATCACACCCTAAAGTGGTAAAGAAAAAAGTTCACGATTTTCGCCAAACACACCACTGTGCGCCGTTGCTGATGAAGCAAGTGTGTAGGAGCCGGACAATACTAAATACTCATCCTACTTGGTTGACATTGTGTACAAAAATACATTTGAGAGAGTTAGTTCTGAAAATGTATTGCGAGAGATCGGCTGGTACCTGGTGCTGGGAATTTGGTTTCATCAGTACCCGCTAAGCTGCGGTGGACGACGGAGGTCCTTCGTAGCTTAGTAGGGAAAAGCACCTGTCATGCGAACTGGGGTCGTGGGATCAAACCCCACCGAAGGGGCGGTTACCCTCCAATACCTTTTCCGAACTAAAATCTATCACATGTTGTACATATAAATAATCAAGTTTCAGACATTGGAGGGTGTTTTTTATGAGGTGTGCGAGGGAGAGTTCGGCTGCCGGTGGGACTTGAACCCGCACTATTCCATTACAACGGCTGCCCTTGCGAGAAAGCTGTCCCATAACCAGGTAATAACGGTGGCATATGAGTCAATTTCCCGTATCCATCGAATCCTACTTTAGCAATATTTCACATCTTTTCTCTCTACCCAACTATGTGTATCGAAATTGAACAAAAGTCGATCGCGTTTGAATCACAAACATGTGCTTCTGCCTGTCGTATTGAGGCGGGTTTGCTTCTGCTACGACAATAGAGGCTTGTTTGCAGCCGTTTGATCATTTATTCATCCACTTAGAATTCATTTGTTGATCAAAATCATTATCATATCAGGGGGGAAGAGGAATTTAATTTCTTTTTGCTCTTTTTTCGTTTCAGAGAGCGAGCAAAGGCGCCTAAACCTAGGCTATTAGCCAGGGCAAGGCTAATACCTTCGCCCCATCCGAGGAAAATCATCGGCAAGGATAATGGAGTGACATAAATTTCTTAGCAAAGTCACTCCCAACGTATTTCCACAAATTTTCTATCATTTGCTTATAATGATACTCCTAAACCACATATCCTACCCACCATCCAATTCCTTGGCATCTATGAGGGCGTCGGTGAGTCGCTGGCCTCTCGTTAAGGTGAAGCGTTGTGACACTCAAATTGCAATGTGATTGTGTCATAAAAATCATCAATCACGGATTTGTAGTGGTGGACACTTCCAATACCAATTCAGTGAGCATACACGTGGAATTCATTTTTTGTTAACATCCGACAACAGTAAACATTGCACGCATTCGGAAGAATTCAGCCCAATTTAGAAGCAGTATTAATCAATACAGTCTAAGCATGGGATTAACTGATGGAATTTGTCAGAATAGCATCAGTTTTTCTTTGGTTTAGGTGAATATTTATGAATTATGTTTTCACGATGCTGGCTGTTTATGTTTACATCCTCAACTGTTGTTGCCAGCAGCTCAAACGCACCAATAACAAGATCATTTTTTGCCCCGATTTTTCAATTTTTAACAATGCACCCCAAAACAAAATCAATAAGGTATGATTATTGCATCAATACATAATGCGTTAGGAAAAGATTGACTAATTAAATCGATATTTTACATGTTTCCGCTATGATTTCACAATAGTTCATATCGACATCACTGTCTGCTGCTGATCAATGATTGCTTGCATACGACGCTACCGACGACGTGCAGAGTGTTGGAGCTGGCGACATCGTTGGCATAGTGCGCTACTGGGGGGAATTTTTTCACTTTGTTCACTTGCTTATATATCTTCCCTAAATTAGCGCTTTGTGATAATATCATCGTACCGCCGCATAGATTGAACTTAGAACTAAGTCCAGATTTCATTTCTTAGTGATAAGATGGTCAGGTATGTAAGCAATGTATCAATTAAATTTATCTGTGCATATCGGGGTGGGTGATAGTTTGACTGTGTTGGTAAGCTGCAAGGCAGCCATTCTGAATGACATGTCATGAAGCCTTAAGTAGATGTCATATCATCATTTCCTTCCCTTTCCTAGTAACGGAGAAGATGGGCGTGGTCGGCAATGATAGCTTTCATGTTTTATCATTTTGGACCCCCAATTGGATTTCCATTGAATCCCAAATGGAAATCCATAAGCAATTGGGGTAAGAAAGGTAAAGAATATACATGACAACTATCAGTATGCAATCTACAAAATACTCCGTTACAACGCAAACGCAACGCAACGCAAGAACATATGCAGTGTAATTTACCAGCACATTACTATGGCCGGCATCAGAGAATCGCATTTAACTCTGTCGGGTCAAATAACAAAATTATTGGACGAACGGCTGTCGAGTATAGCAAATAATATAACAGCTTTTTCAAATTTGGCCGAAACATCATCATCACCTCCATCTGACTCGAAGCTTTTGGAAATTCTCGAGGAAGTGAAATGTGTTGCCACAACTGTGTCTGACATTAAACAGAATTACGTCAAGGATGCTCATACACCACATCTGATGACCCTAGAGGAGAAATTAACCGTGGATTCGACTGTGAAAAGCAACTTGGACCTGCCAAAAAATGATCAATCTTTATCTTTTTGGCGATTTTTTGTAAACAAATATAACTGGAGGCAGGACTGGTCTACGTATGATGCCAAACAACGAACTCGTCATCTTCAGGAAAAGGCTACAGCAAAGGCGAGACGAAACCGAAAACGAAGAAAACAACAATTTCATCATTAAAAAAAAAGCACAAATCAAACAAAAAATTCAAGGTCCTCCATCAACCATCGACCATAGCAGGCCTCTCGATCCACAAATTCATCAACTTAAGGAAGGGCGAACAAACAAACCAATTTCAAATGACAACCTCGAACAGCTACTAACGGAAATCGCTGATGCAATAACAACAACGACAAATTCAGCGTCAGCATGGTCAATTGACCCAATGCGTCCACCTATAGTTAGCATGACTCAACAATCAGCTGACGGAGACGTAAGCTTCCAGAAGGCTCGACTACAGGACACGAAAATAATGTATATCGTGCGTCTTTATCTGGCATATTTGTATGACAAGGAGTCATCATTTTGCCATGAAGCCCATCACCCATCAGCATCAAAATCAACCTGGCATCACAAGGGCTTCCTACCACAGATGAGGAACTTCGAAAAATCTTCTTCGATGTGCATGCGGATTATGGCGTTTCTAAGAGGGCGACAATTGATGATCTGGAATCTTACCGTCGTCATCTTAGTAACCTGAGAATCCAACATCTGCAACACATAAGGGACAGCGTCAACAAATTTCACAATCACAATTTTCAAAAGTAACGGCTCATTTCGACGAGAAAGAGGTAAATATTTTCACAACCGACGTACTTCCAAAAACTTCTTCACCAAAACAGAATGCGACTGAAATTTCGATATATTGTCACAATTTCAATCGCATGAAAAGCCCAGCCAAAATTAAGTAAATTTGAAATAACACCTGTCATAAGACGAGTTTAAACAATCCCATTGAATTCCACCACTTAAGTGGTGGAATTCAATAGGATATTAAACTCTTATCTTATTTCAAATAACATTCCACTAAAAAGCTCAAAATAATTTTCTTATTGAAATAACATTTTAAGCTCGTCCTTTCGGTTATTTTGGCAACTGAAGCCAGCTGGGATGAAAGCGTGAAGAATGAAGAACTTTTTGGAAGTAGCTTTGATGTATTCAGGGATGACCGAGATTTCCCAGAATTTAACAAAAATTCTGGCGGTGGAGTTTTAATTGCAATCTCCACAAATTTTGATTCAGAAATAATAACTACCCCCATCGGGGGTGACAATGGGTCTGGAGGGTGAGAATGGGTCATCGCTCTCATCGGCAGCCTGAAGGTCGTAGAACAAAATCGCTCAAAAAGGTCTCTTATATTTTAGTCTTCTTGCCCTCAGATAGATTTAATCCATTCTACAAGCATTCTAAGTAGTTGAAACTGTGACCCATTCTCACTTCCATTTGACCCATTGTAGCCCCCGACGACGGTACCAAAAAAACCAAGAATTTTGAACACCTCTGGGTGAGATCTAATATTGCAGGAGAAACCCATGTTTTCTCCTCTGTATATTTTCCACCTGACCATGCGCAAACAATTTCTTATGAAAGCTTTTTAAAAACTGCGAAAGAAATGTTATCCCAACTTCCAACTGAAATCAAAGTACATATTTATGGAGACTTTAATCAACGCACACAGAAAACGAAATAAAGTCATGCCCAAAGAAATTCTTCAATTCTTCTTCTTCTTCTTATTGGCAATACATCCCCACACTGGGACAGAGCCGCCTCGCAGCTTAGTGTTTATTAAGCACTTCCACAGTTATTAACTGCGAGGTTTCTAAGCCAGGTTACCATTTTTTCATTTGTATATCATGAGGCTAGCACGATGATACTTTTATGCCCAGGGAAGTCGAGACAATTTCCAATCCGAAAGTTGTCTAGACCGGCACCGGGAATCGAACCCAGCCACCCTCAGCATGGTCTTGCTTTGTAGCCGCGCGTCTTACCGCATGGCTAAGGAGGGCCCTACTACTTCAATTATCAAACCTAAAATCAGACGATTTTCCGTCATCCATGTATGTAGATAAACGCGTCGGTAATTCCTCAGAAGACATCTGTAATCTAATTGGAGATTTCTTCCAAGAAATATATACCACCTTTTGGGAACAAGATCGCGACCTTGATTTTTTTTGCGCCTGTCCCAGAATTTGCTAGGAATATTGGTTTTAATCAGATCATGGTAAACGATATTCTAAACGCTTTAAAAAACTTAAATGCATCAGATGGGGGCCCTCCTTAGCCGTACGGTAAGATGCACGGCTACAAGGCAAGACCATGCACAGTGGCTAAAATCGTGTTTTGAACGCGTTTAATTAATAGTATCTTTATTATGCAACTTAGCGTAATGGTGTCTTCGAGACATTTTATCAGTAAGTTTATACGATTCTTTAGAGGCATTCAGTTTACTGATCAATCCCCCTAAAAGTGAGATGAAAAATTTATTTTTTACACTTCACAACATATAAGGTTTGATTCTTCATAAAAGTTGTAGCAAAAGTTCTACTGAAAAACTTTGCCGAAGACACCAAGTTCGTAATTCCGTTACTTTTGGAGACTTTTTACGTTTTATGCGGACAAGCCCTTAAAATGTGTTTTTTCATCATATATCTTTTTCACTTTAATTTATACATTTTGTGCATGTTCTAGAAAGTTTTAGATAATATTAAAATACGCCGTTTGGTGACTATTGTAACTTAAAAGCTTTAAAAATAAAAAAGCTATAACAGTTTTATTGGATTTTTTAATCATATTTAATATAACTGCAATTTGACAAGGGGCAAATTGTGGCAGTCAATCTCATACGCATAACAAAGTACAAGTAATGAACTTTAAATTATTACCTGAACTGTAGAGTTGTAAGCGAATGTAAGGAATGTTTCATCAAAAACCATTTCCTACTATGCAAGGTAGTAATCAATCACCCTTCAAAGAGTTGATGAACTAATGCATCATGCGTCTCCATGTGCTTGGTTGCTTATACATCGAACATGCTCAAAACTTGTTGGCATAAAAATCAATAAATCTCCAAAAGTAAAGAAATTACGAACTCGGTGTTTTCGACAAAGTTTTTCAGGAGAACTTTTGCTACAACATGAAGAATCAAACTTAATATGTTGTGAAGTGCAAAAAATAAATTTTTCATCTCACTTTTAGGGGGATGGTTCATAAGGATGAATACCTCCAAAGAAGTGCGTCAACTTACTGATAAAATGTCTCGAAGACACCATCACGCTAAATTACACTAAAAAGATACTATTAAATAAACGCGCTAAAAACACGATTTTAGCCACTGTGCCATGCTGAGAGTGGCTGGGTTCGATTCCCGGTGCCGGTCTAGACAATTTCCGGATTGGAAATTGTCTCGACTTCCCTGGGCATAAAAGTATCATCGTGTTAGCCTCATAATATACGAATGCAAAAATGGTAACCTGGCTTAGAAACCTCGCAGTTAATAACTGTGGAAGTGCTGAATGAACACTAAGCTGCGAGGCGGCTCTGTCCCAATGTGGGTATGTAATGCCAGTATGTCCTGACGGTATTCCACCGATGTTTATGAAGAGTCTGGCTAAAGAGCTGACGGCACCTTTATTTTGGCTCTTCAGATTGTCATTGGAATCCGGACGTTTTCCTAGGGTATGGAAAAGTTCCTACCTTGTGCCCATCTTCAAATCAGGAAAAAAATCGGACGTTCGTAATAACCGTGGAATAGCCATTATCTCTTGCACTCCCAAACTTTTTGAATCTATTATTAATGAAAAATTATTTTCACTTAAAAACAACTTAAAAACAGAATTTCAAATAAACAGCACGGATTTTTTAAAGGTCGCTCTACCGCTACAAATATAACAGAATTCATTGATTATTCTCTTCATTTTTCATTTATTTAGTCTACATCTAAACAGATAACACTGAATCAACAATTTGACGCCACAATACACGGTTCGAGGCCGCATCTCTCCATCCTCGAATACGCTCCACGCTCGCCAGGTCGTTTTGCACCTGGTATATCCATCTCGCTCGCTGCGCTCCACGCCGTCTCGTACCTGCCGGATCGGAAGCGAACACCATCTTTGCAGAGTTGCTGTCCAGCATTCTTGCAACATGTCCTGCTCATCGCACCCTTCCGACTTTAGCTACTTTCTGGATACTGGCTTCGCCGTAGAGTTGGGCGAGCTTGTGGTTCATTCTTCGCCGCCACACACCGTCTTCTTGCACACCGCCAAATATGGTCCTAAGCACCCGTCTCTCGAATACTCCGAGTGCTTGCAAGTCCTCCTCGAGCATTGTCCATGTTTCATGTTCGTAGAGAACAATCGGTCTTATAAGCGTCTTGTACATGACACATTTGGTGCGGTGGCGAATTTCTTCTGGAGCCCGTAGTAGGCCCGACTTCCACAGATGATGCGCTTTCGTATTTCACGACTAACATTGTTATCAGCCGTTAGCAAGGATCCGAGGTAGACGAATTCCTCGACCACCTCGAAGGTATCCTCGTCCATCGTAACACTGCTTCCCTGGCGGGCCCTGTCGCGCTCGGTTCGGCCCACAAGCATGTACTTTGTCTTTGACGCATTCACCACCAGTCCAACTTTTGTTGCTTCACGTTTCAGGCGGGTGTACAGTTCTGCCACCTTTGCAAATGTTCGGCCGACAATGTCTATGTCATCCGCGAAACAAATAAATTGACTAGAACTGTTGAAAATTGTACCCCGGCTGTTACACCCGGCTCTCCGCATGACACCTACTAGTGCAATGTTGAACAACAGACACGAGAGTCCATCACCTTGTCTTAGTCCCCGGCGCGATTCAAACGAACTGGAGTGTTCGCCCGAAATCTTCACACAGTTTTGCACACCATCCACCGTTGATTTGATCAGTCTGGTAAGCTTCCCAGGGAAGCTGTTCTCGTCCATAATTTTCCATAGCTCTACGCGGTCTATACTGTCGTATGCCGCCTTGAAATCAACGAACAGATGGTGCGTTGGGACCTGGTATTCTTGGCATTTTTGAAGGATTTACCGTACAGTAAAGATCTGATCCGTTGTCGAGCGGTCATCAACGAAGCCGGCTTGATAACTTCCCACGAACTCATTCACTAAAGGTGACAGACGACGGAAGATGATCGAAAGTTTTCACACTCCAGCTTGTCGCCTTTCTTGTAGATGGGGCATATAACCCCTTCCTTCCACTCCTCCGGTAGCTGTTCAGTTTCCCAGATTCTGACTATCAATTTGTGCAGGCAAGTGGCTAGCTTTTCCGAGCCCATCTTGATGAGCTCAGCTCCGATACCATCCTTTAAAGCTGCTTTATTCGTCTTTAGCTGTTGGATGGCATCCTTAAATTCCCTCAAGGTGGGGGCTGGTTGGCTTCCATCGTCCGCTGAACTGAAGTAGTCATCTCCTCTGCTGCCTTGACTTTCACTGCCTCTACTCTCAGCGCCATTCAAATGTTCCTCGTAGTGCTGCTTCCACCTTTCGATCACCACACGTTCGTCCGTCAAGATGCTCCCATCCTTATCCCTGCAAAATTCGGCTTCTTTAGGTTCTGATAGAACTTGCGTGTTTCTTGAGTACGGTACAGCTGTTCCATATCCTCGCACTCCACTCCACTCTTACAGGCGGCGTTTCTTCTCCTGAAAAAGGTGGGTCTGCTGTCTCCGCTTCCGTCTATAGCGTTCCACGTCCTTCTCCTCCAGAATCTGTCTGCACTCTTCGTCGAACCAATCGTTCCGTCAACTTCGTTCCATATACCCGACGTTGTTCTCCGCTGCGTCGTTAATGGCTGCTTTAACTGTATTTCAGCAGTCCTCAAGAGGGGCCCCATCGAGCTCACCCTCTTCCGGCAACGCTGCCTCGAGATGCTGCGCGTATGCAGTGGCGACATCAGGTTGCTTCAGTCGCTCTAGGTCGTACCGCGGCGGTCGTCGGTACCGAACATTGTTGATGACGGATAGTTTTGGGCGCAGTTTAACCATCACCAGATAGTGGTCAGAGTCGATGTTAGCGCCGCGATATGTCCTGACGTCGATAATGTCGGAGAAGTGCCGTCCATCAATCAGAACGATTTGTTGTCGATTTGTGATTCTGTCTGCAGTGGTGATCTCCATGTGTACCGATACGGGAGGCTGTGTTGGAACTAGGTGCTGCGAATGGCCATATTCTTGGAGGCGGCGAAATCAATTAGTCGTAGGCCGTTTTCGTTCGTCAGCTGGTGAGCGCTGAACTTCCCAATAGTCGGTCTAAACTCCTCCTCTTGGCCAACCTGAGCGTTCAAATCTCCTATGATGATTTTGACGTCGTGGCTTGGGCAGCTGTCCTACTCATGTTCCAGCTGCGCGTAAAATGCATCCTTATCATCATCAGTGCTTCCGGAGTGTGGGCTATGGACGTTGATTATGCTGAAGTTGAAGAACCGGCCTTTGATCCTCAACCTGCACATTCTTTCATTGATCGGCCACCACCCGATCACGCGCCTTTGTATATCGCCCATCACTATGAAAGCTGTTCCCAGCTCGTGTGTGTTGCCGCAGCTCTGATAGATGGTATAATTACCTCTAAACGTTTGCACCATTGATCCCTTCCAACAAACCTCCTGCAGCGCTACGATGCCGAATCCACGGTCCTTGAGCACATCGGCGAGTATGCGTGTGCTCCCGATGAAGTTGAGAGATTAGCAGTTCCACGAACCGAGTTTCCAATCGCTAGTCCCTTTTCGTCGCAGTGGTCTTCGTCGATGGTTCCGGTCCGTACTCTCTTGTTGATTATTTGTTGCTTATGTTTTTTTAAGGCTGGCTTGCAGGGCCTGACACCAAACCCCCTAAATTTCTGGAGGACCATTCCTCCTTATTCTAGGTCCATGGTGCACAGTTTCACTTAGAGTCCCTCGCTGGCACTCGGACGATGATCAGCCGCCCTAACATGGAGAACAGACGCTGTTGTGAGCCGATCCTGACATGGAGAACAGACGCTCAGTAAGATTTGCACCTCCGGAGAGGAGCAAACTCCCCTTCCATGTCAGCATACGACCATAGCTCCCACCGGGGTTGGTTACCCGATCTTCCCTAATGTTGCTCGTATCCTTACCAGCACCGCGGGGAGGTAGGGATAGGAGTTGCTGGGTAAGAGGCTAAGGACCGCGAGATGGGGTCTATTTTATTCCTTCAGGTACGCGAAAAATAAATGGTACGCTTTACCCAGCATTTGCCGTGTTATTCTCTTCATGCGATGGATAATGGTAACTACGTGGAAGCTCTATACACTGACTTTAGCGAGGCGTTTGATCGCATTGACATTCCATTTTTTTACAATGTTGTGAAAACTCATATGTGAATCTGGGAGCTGCGGATAGAGTCAAAACGATTGTCAAAAAATCTCCAAAGCAAGCTGTCAAAAAGTATCCATCGCATCGAGAGAGTTTTTGAGCATTCTGAGCGCAGCCGAGAGAGTACACGTGTAAATGCACTCATACTAATTATAGTTCATTTCTAACAAAACTCAATTATTTGGTCTCATTTCAAACCTATCGAGAAGTTTTAATAAGTGAACAGCATGATTTAATTTTACGATCGGCACAATAATTTATGCAATGCAGTAAATCGACGAAATCTCTGAAATTAATTTTTAAAGGATAAACATAATGATAATTCAATGTGAGAAAATCGTAGCGTGTACATTGAACACTGAGAGGAAATTTGCGGGTGTCAAGCAAAATATCTTGAAAATAAGAATCGAACGAGTCCGCAGCTCCCAGATGTGAATATGTACATTATGTGGAAGATATTGATTTGGAAAATGTATTGGAGGTAACCACTCCATTGTTACTCTTCAAATTGCAATTTTTTTAATTGAGCCAGGACTCCTTAGATGGCTTGAATCTTACCTCACAGCCCGGCAACAAATAATTAAATTTCATAGAAAGAAATCCAATCCAATTCAAGTCACTTCAGGAGTTCTTGACCCTCTTTTATTTATATTGTATGTAAATGACATATCCCTCATTCTCAAAAATATATATACGCTCTTCGTAAATTAGGTTGGATGACATTTCCTCTTCCAGAAATTTCTGGAGGAACTTCCGGAGGAATTCCTAGAGGAACTTCCGGAGGATTTCCTGGATGAATTTCCGGAGGAATTCCTGGAGGAACTTCCGGAGGAATTCCTGGAGGAGCTTCCGGAGGAATTCCTGGAGGAACTTCCGGAGGAATTCCTGGAGGAACTTCCGGAGAAATTTCTGGAGGAACTTCCGGAGGAATTCCTGGAGGAACTTCCGGAGGAATTCCTGGAGGAACTTCCGGAGGAATTCCTGGAGGAACTTCCAGAGGAATACCTGGAGGAACTTCCGGAGAAATTCCTGGAGGAACTTCCGGAGGAATTCCTAGAGGAACTTCCGGAGGAATTCCTGGAGGAATTTCCGGAGGAACTTCCGCTTTTTGTAGAAGTTCAACAGAGCCCACTGTCGAACCTTACCACATCCTATGCAGGTGCCACAATTCGCATTTGGCCTGGGGAGCGATTGCCAAGCTTTTGACATAGTCCCTGCTGCCCTCTATTATCTCTACAATGATCATCTTTTTCCAAATCATCAAATTATTGAAGCATATACAGCTTCGTTGACAACACTTTGATATTCTTATAAAATGTTAAAATCGAATACTATTTTTTCATATCCTTCTTCATGGTAATAAGAAAACAAATCATTTAAATTTTGTCCAAGCTCTATTCCAATGTGTAAGGCTGTCAAGATACATTCTCAGAAATAGCCAGCCAAGGATCATTCCACGGTTGATTGTGTGTTTGTAGTCGGTTGTAATTCCGTGGACTGGAATCGTAAAAAATCTGCTGCAACAAGGCGAAAACCGCCAGCTGATTCGATTAAATTTGCGGAAAATCGTGCGACGGCCAACAACAGTCGTAGAGTCCCCTATAGTTTGCGTTGTTGGTGTGTGCTGACATGTGTCGGACCAGAACATTGGCGATTTCTGTCTCGACATTTTACGGCCATCAATTCGAGACGACTATAAGGGCGGGCGGATGGGATGGTCGTTATCTTGTTTTCCCCGACACCCAGCGATCCGGGCAGTGTGGTCGTAAATGCTGAATCCGCTCTGGTTAATGAGAAACTCAAATGGAAAATGGCGTTTCATCATCATCATCAAGAATGAAACGGGCAGGATAATCTTGGAAGAATGAGTAAATTTCCCATTTTATTATTTATGCAATTTTATTCCAGATGAGCCTTCGGGGCGGTCATAACAGTTTGAAGATTTTTTATCCTGATAAAGATATAAGTTGGTTTAATGCTCCAACTGCATTTTAACAATTGAAACAAAAAATGGATGTAGTGTAGCTTTCTTTGGCAAGTTCAACTTGTTTTCGTTCATGAAAAGAGAAGAAAATCAATATTTGTGAAATAATCCTTAAATGAACGTTTATGACATGACTTCATTACTTTGTAGTGGGTGGTTGGTCATGATTACCATTTCGTCAACCCTGATCTATAAAGCTAAATGCTGTGTTAATTTGACCTACAATAAATGGAGACGTTCCATTAATTTGATTACCTATTATTCAAATTCCAACAAACAACCCACAACAACTCTTCGTTTTAAACAATCTGCAATTATAATTCTTCGGCGTAATCGGTCCCAACCTTCAACCCTCGCTTTCCAAAAAAAAATTCACCCGACCTGTTTTTGGATCCAATTCAACTTTACGAGACCGCTTGATGGGTCGGTCGACTTATCGTCGGACCACCCATTTCCGAGATGGTGTCCGCACAGACCAGACCAGTCAGCGGTGGAAGCCACTGGGTAATGAATTAATCCGTTAACTCGTTTAGGAAACTTTATCCATTCATTTCGTGCAGTCAGCACCATCACCGAGCCCGCCTCCCTGGCTGAGTGTCCCCCATCCCGTTCCGCTTGGTTACATTTCCTACAGTTGAAGACGCTTCCATCTTGAAACACTGACTTCTTGGTATATTCCTAATCGTAATCTCCCGGTAGATGATTGAAACTCCCATCTCGTCGTTGTTGACCGATATTGCTGTTACGGTTGTGCGATGAGAGACGGTGGTACGGGGAAGACGATGATGAGGATAATTAATACTGGATCCTTCGAGGGTGGGACAGCGATGGGTTAATATAGCTCCTTCGCTACGAGAGCAGCTAGAATTTTAGTAGGGCGAACGATGAGCACGATAACAGCATGTAAAAGAGACAAGAGAAATTATGTACAGTCGTTGAGTTTAGTGGCGAAACAACACCAGTTATAATAAACTTTTTCAAACATAATAAAATTCATCATGACGACCAGACAGGATGTGCATATGAATCAAATAGTTCAACATCAGCAGAACGAGGCGGTGAGTCTACAGTTTCAGCAGTGGTTTCTAAACTGTTTAGTGTACGATAATAAATATTATGCACCGAACGAGTAAAGTTTGTACGCCATGGTTATAAAATCTTTCTAAATTGTTCAAAATTCAGGAGTTACATAAATTTATCAAAAGACAAACGATTTTTATTGCACATTGCACAAGAAAACGAGTCCACAACAAATTCCAATTGTTGGGATGGGTCGCCCAGATAATTAGAGTTTTACAATGCAACATTTGTTTCAATTTGCATGTTATGAGTTACGTTATCGGACAAAGTTCCTAATCACTTCAGTGATGTCTTTTTCCATCAATGGATGTTAGATGGACAACGTTATCGTTGCTACACATATCTCTAAACTTACCACCAGACAATTGATGCAACTGGAAGAATCTCCATCAGGAAATGCTTCTATTGTTCGGATGCTTTCGAACGAGTTGTCATATATTGCACTTCAAAAAGTCTTCCACTAACTGTCAGCAGTGATGCTAATGCTCATCGCATCATCTGAGAGGCTTAATGAAATATTTAGGTAGTACCGAACTTGCTTCACTTAACATAGTCAATCGCTCAACCTTTCTGGTATCTAATAGAGCAGAGGTACAAAGGTTAGACAAAATGGTTGAGATAGGCAAAATTTTGTCGAAATTCAAATCAGCATAACTTTGCGTAGGAGAATCCGATTTTGATCAAACCATCGGACGCGAAAACACTTCTAGTGTTCTGTCCCCATCCAAAAATTGAGATTGGCTCTTGGCCATCGGAGATGTTCCGGGTCTTCTGAGGGTATATTAAAAATGCATTTTTTTTCTTTTGCTTGTCATTTTATGTCATTTTCCAAACCCGGCCCCTCTTCGAAAGCCCCTGGAACCTGCTATAAGGGTGACAGTAGACACTATTATCCTGGATAATAGAGATTGAGATTGATGCCCCTGCTAAGCTCAACGAATTAAATGTATGAGTGCCAGAGCGATCACTAAGACGTCGACAGTTCTTTCAATTGACTGCAAGGAACAGCCGCTATGGACAATTTGAGCCGATAAGATTCATCATGTCGACTTTTAATCTATTCTTCGACCGCTACGACTTCGATGTCAATGCAGCTGATGTCGGACGCCGATTAAGCAACCAAATCCGTGAATAGTATTTGTAAATAATGTGTTAGTTTTAAACGATTGGAGTACCTTGAATGTGTTTTATTTGTTAACTAGACTAATGTTTGCTATTTTAATGTGTTCTAATTGTAATACTGTATGTTAAAAAAGAAGATGTAGGGTTATTATGCCAATGTATGGCTTTTCCCTACCAGAGTACTTCATAGAGACAGATATAGTCAAATGAAGATATATAAAAAAATAAATAAATAAATGAATAAATATGTTTCTGTAATCATCGTCTCGCAGAGCTATGAAGTCAGATATCCATATTTGCAGTTTTCCGATCTGTTATCATTTGAGCATGCCCCCGGAACCGCTTTTACAGAAATGTTTTATGGATTATTGATCTACAGCTAGCTTGGGCTCACTGGTGAGCGCTGGTGATACCAGCAGAGAATTTCGGAGACGCATAGTTGCTGGAAATCGTACATACTTTGGACTCCGCAAGACGCTCCGATCGAATAGAGTTCGCCGCCATACCAAACTGACAATCTACAAAACGCTCATTAGACCGGTAGTCCTCTACGGACACGAGACCTGGACGATGCTCATGGAGGACCAACGCGCACTTGGAGTTTTCGAAAGGAAAGTGCTGCGTACCATCCATGGTGGGGTGCAAATGGCAGACGGTACGTGGAGGAGGCGGAAGAACCACGAGTTGCATCAGCTGAACCCGGTGAAAATGGCTCTGGACAATGATCCGACGGGCACAAGAAGGCGAGGTGCGCAGCGGGCAAGGTCGAACGATCAGGTGGAAGATGACTTGCGGTCCCTCCGTAGACTGCGTGGTTGGCGACGTGTAGCCATGGACCGAGCCGAATGGAGAAGACTCTTATATACCGCACAGACCACTTCGGCCTTAGTCTGAATAAATGAAATGAGCATTTCATATTTCCGCTGTGCTTTGGAAGGCCTAGAGTTCCGAAGATCCTCAGAATTTTCCTTTCGAAAGATTAAAAAAATATATATAATTTGAGCCAGAGCTCTTTCTTTATTCGAGGTTCACTTAAGACTAATTTACAAATCATCTTATTGCTATGAGGTTAGTGCTAGATGGGATCTGCAGTGTGGGAATAATCGGATGTTTATGTTTATTAAATTATGCTGCGTCTGTGATTTGGGTGGTCTGTTGATAATTCGGGTCTGGCAATCAATATTGGTTCCGAGAAAGTGATGATATGGCGTGAGCCATGAATTAACGGGAATCGGGTGCGAATGTGGGATTTTGCTGATATAGCGGCTCGTGTTTGCAGTTCATCAAGAATTGGGTCACGTCGTTGCTAACTCGTCCCTTCTTAAATGACTTCGTCCTCGAATTCTACAAGTTGATTGTCCGTAACGGTGTTGGCGTATTGAAAAATGTTTCGAGTTCTTTCTTCCTAGCTTCTGATAATTCTTCTTGATCTTCGGTAGATGGTTTTGTTTAGGGTAGTGATGGTGTTGGTGCTAAATCCTTTATCATGATGGCCTCTGCATGCTTATCAAAAGTAACCGTTGCGTTCGTCTTATCCCAAGTAACATTTTGAATTTTATCATACTCTATTAGCAGTTTTGGAGACCAAATTTTCAAGACTAGCAATAAAACTAAAATCTACATGATAACCTCTTGATGACCGCTACAAGAATACAAGAATATGTTATGACTAAGTGGACTACTCTTGAGATCGTCTTCAAAGCAAGTTTAAGGTTGGTCATAAGAGTTCCATAAAACCGCTGTCAAAGAAGAGAATTTCTTTTCTGTGCAGCTTTTTGTTATTGTTTTGTAGAAAAAGGATGATCGAAAAACTGGAAGAATGAAATAAAAAACAACATCACGGACATGGATAAAAAATGATGTTCAATTATTGGAAATTGGATGCCCAGAATTCGTTCGCGTGCTTGCAAATTGCTTGCGCGTTCGATTTTCTGGTGAAAACAGGTAAGAAAATCAGTTTGTTCAAGTGCGCCGTCGATTTACTGTGATTTACGACCAATTAATTAGTGTAAATAATAAATCGATATGCTGCCTTTTTTCTGGTGGCATTCCGATTTGTAAGGAAACATTTTTCGTGCTTCAAATTTTGGAAATCATCTTGAAATGCAGGGATTATTACTAATGATAATAGATTTTGCAAAATATTTCTCGCTTAACTTTTCAAAAGGTCCTAAGTAACATTTTTTTCATGAATTAATTTGAATAGCGCAATCAACAGAACGACATGAAAGCTATTGATTGCAGTATTCAAATTAATTCATGAAAAAAATGTTGCTTAGGTCATTTTGAAAAGTTAAGCGAGATTTACGGCTGCTACTACACTGCGGGCAATTTTGACGGCCAAAATAACATTTTCCATAACTTTCAAATACAATAAGTTTTTTGCTGAAAGTGGCTGCAATCGGTTCCATACGATCAGTTCTTCTTCATGATGGTTCTGTATTCAACTGGAAATTGGCTTGTTTTCCAACTTTGTGGTCAATTAACATTTCCACAATTATGCAAATTTCATATTATTGAAAGCTTTGCACCATTGCACCATTCGGTGTGTATTCGTATTTATACCATTTTAATTTACCGGAAGTAAAAGGATATAGCTTGCTTGATTTTTATTATCTGTTTCATTTTCAGAAGTGGAATTTGACCAATAAACAACAAAATCTTAAATATGCGAATGCCCAGTTGGGATAATTTATGTGTTTATTGTTTTCTTTGTTTAAAATATTTAGGGAACATGGAACAGAAACATCTGCTTTTAACCATTCGATTGGCCATAGTTCACGAAGTTCAACATAAACGTTGTGTTCTTGTACAATACCATTATAAACCGAATTAAAACTACTAAGTTTTATTTAGGTTATGCGTAAGACAAGTCTTAGACCAATATATTTGGCTTTATGACAGTTTTCAAAATTGGTTTTATTAGTAAGCTCATAAAGCATTTGACATTTGTGGTTTTATTGAACGTTTTATTATGATTTTGAAGATAGCTACAAGTCTTACAATAAGTCTAATCTCGCGGCATTGAGCAAAGCAGCGATAAAGCCAGCGATAAAACTTAAATAAATCTATGAAGCCTTGAAATTGTTACTTGGGATGTTTCCTCCTGAAAAGATAATAGAACGCAGCTACTGAGCTTCCGATAATAATTACCGTTGAGAATCCAATGCCTCCGAATATGTTGAGTTTCCAGGTATGAGAATGATTTTGCAGTTTTAGCGTTTCCAGCGTCTCTCGATGGTCTAAGGTGAGTTTCCGTAAGTATTCCGCAGGTGGTTCATCAATGGTGTATATTTCTTCTACGTGTAATCCTGTAGTTGGATGATATGTTCTTCTAGGTATGCTGATGTCATAGTTGGAATATAGTTCGCCGTTGATATGTAAGTCGCAATTTGCGAATTGGATTAAAAATGAACCATTGAGTGGGTGACTAGAATTGGTACAACTTGAAGTTACATCGGCAACAGCGTTGATGAATAGAATAGTTCCATCGTTTATTCTTTTGATCAGTCCTGTAGAAAATAGTACAATTTGAGTGCTGGCCAAGGATTAATTTATGTATGCATTCGTTGGCGTGGCTAGCTGTGAACTTTCGCATAGAAAGTAGTCATTTGATTCTTCGCAAGGTTCGCGTACTTCAAATATGTCGCTGAAATTTCTGATAAGGTAGTTTTTGTTCAGAGAAATGCGTTTTCCTGATTTTATTATAGAATCCACGTAATTATATTCGTACATGTTATGTAGATGATATGGGTATGGTTGAGCATTACCTGGGCTTTTGATCGTGAGAGCAATTCTTCGAATGATGAAATGAGCACGTCATGATTTTCTAGGAAAGAGGAAATTTTCTTGAAATCGTTCATGGACAGTAGTTTGCTGCTAGGTATTCCATGTTTTGCCATCAGTATCGCTTCCTCTAAAGTTTCCACTTGTGATTGTAGAGAATCTAGGTTTGAAAGAACTATCAGTTGGTTGATTTCTATAGAGTGGTTTTTAGTACGTTCATTTTCGATTTTAAGGATTTGATTAGTTATATCTGTAATTTCTTGAATTCGTTGATCGATTGCTTTATTGATGAAAACCTGCTTATTATTCTGGCAGATAAGCGCGTTGATTGATGAATTGATGACTCGAAGATCCTCAGCATCTGGGCTTCTAGCAATCCATTTCCAAACTGTTCCGATTGTGTCCCATCTTTTTTGTCTTACAATAAATGGTTTTAGTTTCAGGAAAGTTTCGTATAATTTTTGGTTTTTTATTTGAATTAATTCGTACAAAGGGTTACTTTGTATGTCAATATTTACATTAGAAATTGTGTTACCAATTTGAACAAGATCAATAGGATGTACTATGCGGATGTATCCGGTTTTCACTTTAGCTTCTCCGATGCGTATAATAGCCAAGGGGTTGTTTGTTAGATCATGAATTTGGATTCTAGCCTGTATGATAGACACGCAGATGGCGAGTCTGAAAAGATACAAAAATAGGTTTTCAATGATTATTATTTTTCCTCAAATTGCATTTGTGTATCTTTCTATTGTTTGAATCTATGATGTATGTATTATGATCTTCTTTAACTTTTATCATATTATATTTGATTTTTCTTTTATTACTGGTTTTGTTTTTTTTCGTATGCATAGCTGCTTGGTTCGTAATTTTGATATTTTTTTGGTACAATGTTTTCATCTTTCTGTTTGAAGAGTTTTGTTA
This sequence comes from Armigeres subalbatus, assembly GCF_024139115.2. Lineage (NCBI taxonomy): Eukaryota > Metazoa > Arthropoda > Insecta > Diptera > Culicidae > Armigeres > Armigeres subalbatus. Next base: position 217,185,403 of record NC_085139.1, read on the forward strand.
CCTTTTCGTTATTTTTATCTCGCGATAGCGAATTCTTCGTATGTCGCACTTTCAGTGGTTTCTCCAATATACATATTTTTTGGGGTATTCTTAATGAATGAATGTATCGCGTTGTTATACTTATGTGCGACTTTTTGAATTAAATTGAATACAGTTACATCCGGGTTCAGAGCTTTTATACATCTTGCTATTTCTCGGATAGTGGAGTGACATCTATCTACTTGTCCGTTGGTTTCTGATCGATTTACGGAAGTTTTTAATATTTGGACACCTAAATTCAGTATAAGTTGTTCCATTACATTGGAAACGAAAGAACTTTCATTGTCAATTACTATTATGGCAGGGAGATCCCAATCGTATAAGAGTTGTAATAATACATCTTTTATGTCGGAAATAGCTTTTGATTATATAGGTCTAATTTTCAAATATTTTGAGAATTTATCCATTGAAGGCATGAACAGGAAATTGGCGTTATACAGAAAAATGTCTAGATGTAAAATTTCTCCTGGGTATTTAGGTATGGGTATTTTTATAGGAATAAATGTCTGTGGTTTTCTTTGGTATTTTTCCATTTTGCATATTTCACAAGTTTTTACGTATGTTGAAGCTATTTTATGGATTCCAGGGAAAACATATTTTTTTATTATCTGTGACGAGTTTTCTTTAGCTTTTCGGTGTGCAAAATTGTGTACATTTTTTACTTCCTCTAATTGCCTTTCTTCTTCCGTAATGTCTTCGACTTTTGATTGCGAAAATCTAGCTCTGACGGTTTTTGAGGTAAATTGTGATTTATAAATTTCTTAGATGATTTCCATAGTAGGTTCGTCGGTTAGAATTCCATTGAGTACTCCTGGGTTTAAATGCCTTTGGAGTTTTGTTTTTAAGAAGTCTACTGAGAAATTTGGTTCTGTAAAAATGTGTCTATTATATTTTTCAAATGGGACATTAAACTCGTAAGATGAATTTGGTCCGATCTGAAAAATTAATAGGAGATCGTCAGTTGCATTCTAGCAAAAAATCCGCTTGAGGCCCTTCCTAAATATTTTAACAACAGCCACTACACCTGATGGTATAATTGCAATATTTCCATTATCAGGCGACAGGTGGTGTTGCTGTGTGTTTGTATCAATGTAATTTTGCATATACACTAGTGACATCTGCTGTTCGATATCGTAAGCTTTCAATGTTCCTTCCACACACACGAGGTGGAGAACAGTCTTGAAAAAATTGAAAGTATACAGCTAGAATTTAGTATGGAGGTACGATGAAATCTCTTTTATTGTTTAGAACTGTAAAACAAGTCGTTGGAACAAAAAATCTAAAAATTATTTGTTGCTTTTTGACCTAGGTTTCATATTGATGCGATGCGTAGTTAATGAGAACGGATGATTTGTCCATACATGGAAATTTATTTTACTTTAAATGTTGTGGCGCCATCTCGTTCAAACAACACCTTTGTCTTTGCCTTATTGATTTCGAAAAACATTGATTGGTGCTTCCGTTGAAGGTATGTAGGAACTGTCATCATCTTCGGCCGAATGTTGTGTGGGAGTTATTGAGTTGATTTGGATGCGTGATAATGGACTTTGGACTTTCCTGATTTATAACACATTTCATAGTCGTGTTCTTCTAAGAAGGCTTCGCGTTATGGTTTTTAGGTGAGAGAGCGAATGTCAGTGGTAAATGATCAGTAAATATTTTTAGTTTGGCTCCATATATGAAGTTCCTTAAGGTTTGGAGAGCCCATACAACTCCAAGCATCTCCTTTTCATTCGTTGCGTAGTTTTCCTCGGTCCTGGAAAGAGTCCTTGAAATAAATGTTATTGGTCTTTCTCCATCGTTGAATTGATGTGATAGCACAGCTCCAAGTGCTATGTCTGACGCAGTGACGCATCTGTTGTAAGGATGAAGGGCTTATCGAAATCTGGAAAAGCTAGAACATCATTAGAAGATAATATTTCTTTCAATACGTTGAATGAATTTCGCGCTTCTTCGTCTAGACTGATAGAAAAGTTTTTTGACTGATTTTTGGAGATCTGGTGATGGCCATCCTCCCCTCTTAAGAGTTTTGTTAAGGGTTTTGCGGTCTTTGCATAATCCTTAACAAAACGCCTATAATAGCCTGAAAGACCTAAAAAGGCTCGTAAGTGTTTTAAGTTCTTTGGCTCTGGATATTTTCGAATACATTCTACTTTCTTCGTGTTGGGTTTTAATCCGTTTTCGGAAACAATGAAGCCGCGGAATTCAACTTCGGTTCTAAGAACCGAATTTGAGTTTTGAATTTTGAATTTTGTTAACTTCCTGCAGTTTGTATTGGAGCAGAGGAATAACAAATTCATGATTAAGAATAAGTTTTCTTTGGAAGTGTCTATGACGGCTTTCAGTTCCTTTAAAGTGTCATGACCTATGATAGCATCGAAAGATGTTAATTTATCCATGTGGAAAAATTTTACTTCTAATTCAGGTCTGAAGGTCTGAAGAATTTAGCTATTGAGAATTTGTCAATTCTGATATCTCCGCCAACAGATGAAACCAAAAATGGTTTGCTGACGTCGTGAGATATTCTTGCAAATTTAGGGTGAATAAAATTTTTATTCGACCCTGTGTCGATCAGTATTTTAAATGGTTCTCCGGATCTACCATAGAATAAGAAATATGGCAGAGTAGAGTTTATCCTAAAAAATTTAGTTCTACCTCTTCTTCGACTTCTTCCATTGGTGCGTTATTCATCTCCTGTTGGGCCTCGACCGTTTTCAAATATCTCTCGAATGTTTGCGTTGGCTCGGGGTAGTATTCTTCGTCTTCAGATGGCACGAAATCTGATCTCTCGTTGACTGGGGCTCTAAAGGGATTTCTTTGTAAAACTTGAGGTGGTTGCATGAAGGGTTGTCTTGAGGGTGCATGTGGGAAAGGTAGATAATTTCACGATGTTGACGGCATCTGTTGACTAATAAATGGTGCTTGTTTTGGAGGATAGTAATTAAAACGTGGATGAACAATTGGTCGCATCGGTACCCTAGGTGGATGGTTTGATCTAAGTGACAAGGGTGGCATCATATTTCTGGGTTTCGCATGTAATTCTGGAACTTTATGACTAGTAATGTTTTTCCGATATTCGATGTTTTAAAAACTTATACAGTATGAATATGCGTGAGCCACGAGCCAGTGATTCTGGCTCGTAGTTTTCCAATAAAACGGCCTTTGTCTCCGTCTAGTCCATGGATTAAGGCGTCAATAGCCTTTAGATTATACGTGTCAATCATTGCCTTTTTAGTCTCGGGGTGTGCGAAGCGACTGTCTGTAGAATTGGCAATCAAAGATAGGATTCTATTGACCCTATCGTAGTATCGGTCGTAGGTGTCTCCTTTTTGCTGACTACACATTAACTGATAGTCTAAGGTTTCTAAGTCTCTCTTTTCACCATAGTAGGTGGTTAGAGTCTTTTTGATCATTTTCCAATTTATATTAACATTAGATGCAACAAGTGCATCGTTTGCTTCTCCTTTTATCTTTCTTCTAATGGATTTACATATAACGTGGTATTTATTCTTATCTTCGATTGTACTCCTAGCGGTAGGAGTGTATAATTGTACAAGTGTTTCTGCATCTTGGATGAAGAAACTACACCCAACCGGCGCACAGTTGGGAAAAAGCGACCCAAAAAGGTACCTATTTATTGCGGCTACTTGCTGCGGTAGAGAAATACCCTTCCTTAAGGGAAAATTCACGACAAATCGATTGGTGCTATTTTCGTTCACCGGAAATTATGGGAACTGGCCGTTTTGCCCCATTTACCCCTAAAAAATTTTTTTTTTTCTATGGGAGCTATACCTAAAAAACGATTGCGGCTCAGTTATTCTCTATCTGTCGTGTTCGACGCACGCGATTGCAGATGAGCTCTGCTGAAGCCCATTTTTCTTGTCTGTTTTTGGAGCTATTGTGAACGCATTAGCTTTGTTCTTGTGCGCTTGCTCGATTGGATTTGTTTTTGCGAAGGAGCCAAACATGCCACGGTACGATATGAGTGAAATTGTTAATACTTGCAATTCTGCTTTCCTGCAAATTCTCCGCGCCCGTCGTGGAGTGATATTGCTAGTATCGTAAAGCAACTGGAGGGCGATGTGTTGAACATCGAAACCGTGTATAAAGTGACTGAAAACCGGAGCGTATGTATTAAGTACAACACGAAGGAGGCAATGGCGGAGTCACTTGCCAAAAACTCGGAAACCAAACATTTTATATACAGTGACGGAAAATCGGTGGATGTGTGTATGACGATGGCTGGTCAAAATGTACACTATGTCCGGGTGTTTGATCTCCATCCGGAAATCAAGAATGAAGAACTTTCTTCGACTCTTCAACGATACGGAAAGGTAGACCGAATTGTGCACGAGAAGTTTCCTGCAAATCTGGGTCTAGATCATGTATGCACGGGTGTGAGAGGTGTGTACATTGACCTTAAAGAGGACATTCCCCCGACGATTGTAGTTTGTAATCGAAAGGGAAAGATATTTTATGACGGACTAAAAAATAAATGTTTTGCATGCCAATCAGAAGGACACCGGAAGAATTCCTGTCCAGAGAGACTAAATCGGAATCAGCAAAAACCGTCATATGCCGGAATAGTAAGGGAAATGGACCATCACAAGGAACCGGATCCGATGGTTGATGAAATTATTGAATATGTGGAAGAAGAATCACTCGAGGGTCATATTGATCAGGAAGATGAAAAACCGGAACCGAAAAATCAACATGCGAGAATCGATGACGAACAGATCTTCAGGACATGTGGTATTCCCAATGCTACCCAGCTGGTAACGGATTTCAATGCAGTGATGGAAGAGCAGACACGGAAACTAGCGGCGAGCCAGCGTCGGGCCACTTTCGCCAAATCAGGATCGACGGAGCATCGCCTCCCAAGGAAAAGCTCTCGTAAGAGTGCAAAATAAGTTTGTTTTTATTCTTATGTTTTATACTGTAACTTACTTGTTATGATGGAATATCGGCTCCGTAAAGTTTTTCTATAAAACGCCTGAGCCTATTAAATAAACTAATAAATAATAAACGGTTGCGGCTAACTACTCCTATGTTTTCTGATGCTATTTTAGTAGAGAATAAATATGGTATGTATTTCGACCACAAATCATGACTGCAAGTGGCTGTTTTGCCCCATTTACCCCTAAAAAACTTATTTTTCCTATGGCAGCTATACTTAAAACCCGATCGCGGCTAACTACTCCTATGTTTTCTGATGCTAATTTTGTTGAGAATGCATATGCCATACACACCGAATCTAAATCGCAACTGAAAGGGCCCGTTTTGCGCCATGTACCCCTGGAAAACGTATTTTTTCTATGGCAGCTATACTTAAAAACCGATTGCGGCTCACTACTTTTATGTTTTCGGTGCTTATTCGGTAAACAATACGTATGGTGTACATTCCGGTCCTACATCGTGACTAGAAGTGGCTATTTCGCCCCACTTTCCTCTAAAAGTAGCATTCATTCTATGGAAGTTACGATTTAAAACCGATTGCGTATAACTGATTCTATTTTTTCTGATACTAATTTTGTAGAGAATACGATTGGTATGTATTCCAGCCCAGGATCGTGACTGGAAGTGCACTTTCTTATAAAAATGCATTTTTCCGCGACAGCTGCATTTTAAAAACAATTATAATTAAGGTGATTATACAATCAAGCCATGTGGTGAATTTCAAATTCACCACACGGTTTTCTACTCCTATTATCAAAAGATCAAATCTAGCGTAATAATTTTCGTACAATGCTGAAATTAAAGTCGATTGTTTAGCACAAGTAAGCAAACGATCTACGAATGTTTCATCGCCATGGGCATTATGGTTCTCTCAATTCGTGCTCTTGAAAAATCACAAGGAAAAGCACGTGGTTTTCAAGATGGCCGATTTGTGGCTTTGTTGTATTACTACCTTAATATCTTTTATGTTTCGAAATGCAAATGCAAATTAAGTGTTTATTACGAATGGTACATATCTTGTTATGTCTTGACTGAACTATTCAAAAACGGGTTGTCATGATCTAAGGCAGGCATATACACCATACGTTTCTCTACTAAATTACCATCAGGAAACATAGAAATAAATAGTCGCATTCGGTTTTAAATCGTTGCTGTCATAGAAAAAATGCATTTTGTAGAGGAAAATGGAGCAAACAGCCACGTTCAGTTTCGATCTAGATCCGGAACGTATAACATATGCATTCTCTACAAATTTCGAAATTAGAAAACAAAAAAAGTTAGTGGCAAATGGTTTTAAAGAATAGCTGTCATAGAATAAATGCATTTTTTAGAGGAAAATGGGACAAAACAGTTACTTCTAGTCGTAATCTTGGACCGGAATATATACCATACTTATTTTCTACACAATTAGCATAAGAAAAAAATGGTTATTCGCAATCGATTTTAAATCACAGCTGTCATAGAGAATATGCATTTTTAGAGGAAAATGGGGCAAAACAGCCCCTTCAAGTCACGATTCACGGCCGGAAGATATACAATACGTATTCTCTACAATATTAACCTTAGAAAACATATGAGTAGTCAGCCACAATCAGTTTTTAAGTATAGCTGCCATAGAAAAATGTGTTTATTAGGGGTAAATGGGGCAAAACAGCCACTTGCGGTCATGATTTGGGATCGAAATACATACCATACTTATTCCCTACTAAAATAGCATCAGAAAACATAGGGGTAGATAGCCGCAATCGGTTTTAAAGAGTAGCTGTCATAGAAAAAATGCATTTTTCAAAGGAAATTGGGTCAAAACAGCCCCTTCCAGTCACGACCCAGGGCCGGAATGTTTACCATACGTATTCTCTACAAAATTAACATTAGTAAACATAGGAGAAGTTAGCCGCAATCGGTTTTTAAGTATAGCTCCCATATAAAAAATATGTTTTATTAGGGGTAAATGGGGCAAAACAGCCACTTGCAGTCATGATTTAGGGTCGGAATACATACCATACTTATTCTCTACAAAAATAGCATCAGTAAACATAGGAGTAGTTAGCCGCAATCGGTTTTTAAGTATAGCTCCCATAAAAAAAATATGTTTTTTAGGGGTAAATGGGGCAAAACGGCCAGTTCCCATAATTTCCGGTGAACGAAAATAGCACCAATCGATTTGTTGTGAATTTTCCCTTAAGGAAGGGTATTTCTCTGCCGCAATAAATAGGTACCTTTTTGGATCACTTTTTCCCCACTGTGCGGCGGTTGTTAGATTATCCAACAATTATGTATAAGAATCTACCAAAACCTGTATAAAAACTGGGCATATGCGAAATTGCTAGATTCTTATACAAATATGGTATAAGAATCTAAAAATTTTGTAAGATTTTCTTACATTTTTTGTATGAGAATCTAACAATTTCGCATATGCCCAGTTCTTATACAGGTTTTGGTAGATTCTTATACAGAATTGTTGGAAAATCTAACAACCGCCGTTTGGGTGAAAGTTCATTGGGATCAAGATGGTAAAAGATGGTAGTCTCTTGACTAGGTCGGGAATGTCCTCTATCGAGTCTGGGCTTATAGGAGACCCATCGGCTCTTACGAGGTAAAGTGGAGGATCTGATTAATCTTCCTGATTTGAGGCTGTCGTTGCCTCTAGAGTATTAATTCTGGCGGTTAACTGTCTAATCTGGTCAATAAATTGATCCATTTTTGATGATAAATTCAAGCGATCGTTTAACGTGCGATTTCTCACGTAATTTATAATTAAAAAGAGTGGGGATAATTTATTTGGTGCGCGAGGATGGCAGCTAAAAATCTGCAGCACCGAAAGTTTTTTTTTTTGATTCCGCGATTTTCTGTTTTAAATTAGGATGATCAGTCTAAACGAAAAAAAAAGTTATTTAGTGCCTTCTCTTGCGAAACCACTTTTACTCACTTCGCCACATTGTTTCCTGCACCTACCAACCTCAAGGATCCTATAAAGGATTGAAAAAAAAATTTCACAAATAAAATAGATGTATATCCTTCCCCTCGGATATGTTACCTTGCCGCGGTGGGTCGGCTTACGCCATTAGCACTGATATGGCAACCAAAGACATATCCTGTCGTGGTGGTATCACATGTTGACTATTTTTGTTTGGTGCCGCGTTACATATGTGGCATTGACGCACTAATTTACGGCATTTGCATATGATCCAACGAATCTCATGTCTTGGAGCCTTGAATGACAGTGCAGGCAGAGGCCTTTTTCATCAGTGATAATGATCTGAGTTCTCTTCTTGTCTGCAATACTTTTCTGATGCTTTCCCTGTGACGATGAGTCGTAGCCACGCTTACATTTAGCTAGCTAGGCATTTATTGAAAACCAAAGTATTCAAGACATTCGTAGGGAATTAACTGCTGGATTCACTGAGTAGAAGTTTTTTTTTCAAAACTAGGAACGTGGTGCCAGTTTTATTTTGTTATGCCTCACTTCGAAGAGCAATAATAAAAAAATATACCACACATTATAATGATGGTATATGAACAATCTTATGACGGCTTCATTCACGATAATTTTTACTAATAGTAGGGAATAGGCGTGATGATGCTTTACTTTGCCACCGAAAAGTGAATCCTATAGCTGACTCATAACTGATCATTAGTACATGATAGATAATGACAGTTAGTTTGAAAACGATCAAGCTACTTATTAGAACATAATAATAGTAATACCTTGACAAAAGGATAACAATAAAATAGATGAAATGCACGAACAGTTTCCACTTTTTACAAGACATAACTCACATTGTGTTTGATAGTATTGACACAGGATGAACCAATAACTTAGGCAAACAAAGTAATTCAAGCAACGCATACTTCATACCTTCTGACCATAAAGACAAGAATGACATCGTACAGATCAATCTATATGATTCGGCAATTGAACCTCCAAAATAAACGAAAGATTTAAAAAAAACCTATATGATTAGGAAAGGAATACTGGGAGAGAGTACCTTTTAGAGTTGTAAATGTAATGTCTTTTAAGCCAGTTTAACAGTGTCTTAATGGACGACATGATCCTTGTACGGCTGGAAAACTGGTTCAAAAGTTATTAACTTGTCATTTTTTATAAATCGGGGATTGAACACTTTCTTAAACTTGATAAAAAAAAAACTTCCGGCTCAGTTTCTACGATGAAGCATTGGGCAACATGTTCCATGTGAGTCGGATAAACTGCTTCGGTCGATTTTGAGCGCGTACAATGACAATATACGTCTAAATAGCATAAAAACTGGCTAAATAATTTGACTCTGACAAGAAAATGACAAAAATGACTTTAAACTATTACGTTGTTAGTTAGCATGAGAGCTCTCCGACTATTTATGAACGTAAATCCCTCTGATTCAGTTGCAACAGCGTCTTCTTGGACGACATGTTCCGTGTACTGCTTCGAGTGGAATTATGCTACGGTATCATCAAAGGCCTGGTGCAGAGGCTTCTACTCTATTCAGAGTCCCGTCAGTAAACCTTAAAAAAAAGAGTGGTGATAATTTATTGCAGAGATAATGTGATGTATTTAGTGGATTTTGATATGTATACACTTACACTAAGCACTTTTGTTTTAAACTATTTCACTTTTCACTTTTATTTTCTCTCTGAATTGGTATGATAAAAATTTTATTATTGGTTTACTTACAGTATAAATCTGGACATCTCCTGGGGACTCCAAAAGATTGCGGGATTAAAGCCTGTCGTTCTTCGTGGCTCTAACGTGGAAGATGTCGATGGCTGCGGATCGCGTGCCCAGTTGACGAATCCTATTACTTCCTATTACCCAACTCCACCGGGTACGGTAGAGACTCGTTGGGTTGGGACCAGAAGCGTGTCTTCTTCCTTCTCAGTACGGTAGCGTGATCCTTTTCAGCCAGGGCGAGTGGTTAGCCGTCCTGGTCTACTGGTGGCGCTGGTCCGTACGGCTGCGTGATACGATCCGGATAAGATTCGTAGTGAAGTCAGGAGTTGTGATATCCTCTAAAATGGATAAATCACTGGTTCCTGGTTGTTAAATAACAAAACTAGCACTACTTCCTGACAGCAAACTTTATTGGCGAAATGCTTTAAGCTGTAAATTGATTGTAGGTGCAGTTACTTAGGTTCCGCAGTATTCGATATTAATCACTTACATTAAATAGTGCCTATTTACTACAAATACGGCTTATATTCGGCTTATATCCTTCTATTTGCGTTATCACCCTGCTGAGGTTATTACAATATACATATAGCAAATCTATTTGCAGAAAACATTACAAGTAACCTACCAATATCAAACGATAACAGATCGCACAAGATTTCTACCTTCAGAGCGGTTCTTTCTAATTAATTTCAACTGTTGTTTAGAATAGGTAGCATTAAGTATTTTAGTCCAAATATGAATTCAACTTACTTTTAGTGATAAATTTAGGAAAAATATAGATTTTAAGGTAGCACGTAAGCACATTGGTTTTTGATCCAAACAAGATGATTTGCATGTTGATATCATACCATAGAACAATATCTCTGACAGCTCTACGTGTGCTAGCGAACCTAGCGCTGGTAGAGCGAACGATGATTTCGTTACAGTATAGAGGCATCGTGGTTAGGGATGCCGATGATATAGGCGTGACAACACTGGTGATATGGTGTTTTCTTTCGGCTTAGCGTCCACGCAACTCTAACATTGTGGATCGACTAAGTTTGTCTCTAGATCACTTAACTTCAATTTTTACTTGCACTACTCCTGGTCCCTATTCGGGCGCCAGTTAAGAATTTTCCTTTCGAAAGATTAAAAAATATATATAATTTGAGCCAGAGCTCTTTATTTATTCGAGGTTCACTTAAGACTAATTTACAAATCATCTTATTGCTATGAGGTTAGTGCTAGATGGGAACTGCAGTGTGGGAATAATCGGATGTTTATGTTTATTAAATCATGCTGCGTCTGTGTGTTATAATATCAGTTTCTTAATTGGTCCGGGTTCAGCCAAAACGCACCAAGCGCCAACGAAAAATTTCCGATTTTTCTGCACAAACTTTCGTTAAGTAGATTTAATTGATCGTAAATGGTATCGGATATCCCTCAACCCCATAACTGAGGATATCCTACTGCAAACGTACGTTTAAATCGATATGAAACTATGTTCGTTGTCCTTCTACGAACAAAATATCACAAGTCAGTCGAAGCTGAGTACAGCTGGAATTCTGTACAGAATTTCAACGTTTTGTTCGGGATTCTTAAAATATTTTTTAAAACTAATAAAAACATCAGATTTTTTAAATATTCTCAGAATTATGGAATATTTTTTTATGCTTTGTTGGGATACATTTCTTCTGATGCACTGCCGCGTAGCAGCTTAGAGTTCCTAAGGAACAGGTTATTAACTGCGATGTTTCAAAGCCATTTATTTTTGTATTCATATTATCTTGAGGCTAACAAGTTGAAACTCTTTTGCCGAGGGGCGGTAAAAAAATATTTCTAAACCTGATCAAAAATCGAACACGGCCTTCGTGATCTTGCAGGTGAAGATATATGAATTTCTCTTAAGTTTCGTCGGAAGTCGGTTTGATAGAAGCCATAGAAGCTTTCAAATCCATAAAAACTGGGGGATACCGCTAACTACGCAAAGGCTTAAAGGGGTACCACGCGTGAAAAAGGTTGAAAGCCGCTGATTTAAAGCAATTTCATCACAATCTTCCAGATGTATTGGAGGCCTTATGATAGTTCTTATTTATATTATTTGCACAAATCTCATACAATTGAATTATATTGAATTCATACGCCCTAATAAGCGGGCCATTAAATCGTCAAATAAACCCAGTTTTATATTTCACAGCCCAAAATTCCACTTTTGGGCCACCTAGTTTTCTCAACCATAAAACCCAGATTAATCTACCTAGCGGTGATGTTGCCTTTCTCGTTCATTATAAATTGTATCAAGAAAAGTTCATTTGGGAGGTCTACACAGCACAAATAAAAAGCAATTAATGGCTTAGCGCTGAAAAATGTATAACCGGTCCAATGTGCCGGGCACAAGTTTGTAATATTGACTTCCAAAAATATTGGAATAATTCTTCTTCCTCTATAGACTTTCAAAATTTATTCCAGGGGCAGTCAAAATTTGAACATGTTGAATATCGGGTCATCACCGTATCTTGAACATATTTATTTACCGTCGTCGGGGGTGACAATGGGTCAAATGGGGGTGAGAATGGGTCACTGTTTCAACTACTTAGAATGCTTGTAGAATAGATTGAATGTATCTGAGGGCAAGAAGACTAAAATATGAAAGACTTTTTTGAACGATTTTACTATCCGATCTCCAGGCTATCGGTGAGAGCGATGACCCATTCTCACCCCCAGGCCCATTGTCACCCCCGATGGTGGTATTTAATGATGATAAGGCGTTAACATTGCAAAACATTAAAACAACTTTTTTTCAAATTACTTTGTAAACAAATAATCAATCAGAAGCCGTTCATTTTTTGATACATTAGAAGCCTAAAATAGTCTAAAATTTTAAATCACTTATTGTTTCAAAACCTGAGCAAAATCCACAGTACTTTCATAGCATTGATAATGCATTTAACACTATTTTGAGACCAAATTAATGATTTCGTGTGTGTTACTTCTACGTGAAGTTAAACGATTTACAATGATATGGAAATGCTAATATCATCTTCCAAACATGGACGTACATGTTCATGATAGAATTAGAGGCGAAAGTATAGAATTGATAGTTCCGTTAGGATACGGCAGGCATGAAGAATGTTTTTATAGAAGTCGATTTGAAAGCGAGCGGAGGGCAATATTTGTGATGGCACACGATGGCACACGGCATGATCACACGACCTTCCTTCTGCCAAGCTCCCGTATGAAGGGGGAGGGAAGAATATCAGTGTGGAAGCTGATATATCTTCACTGGCAAAAGTAAGGTGGTTTGACTTGCTCATATGCCATCGCGTGCGGAAGGATTTTCTATCGACGAATACTGTCTCCGAATTTCTAATATGATATCAGCATTTAGTCGAATAGGATTTTTATTGCACAGTTCTGTTTTCTCATTGCGTCCGTCCGTCCCTTCATACGGAAGCTTGGCAGAAGGAAGGTCGTGTGATATGTGCCATCACAAATATTGCCCTCCGCTCGCTTTCAAATCGACTTCTATAAAAACATTCTTCATGCCTGCCGTATCCTAACGGAACTATCAATTCTATACTTCCGCCTCTAATTCTATCATGAACATGTACGTCCATGTTTGGAAGATGATATTAGCATTTCCATATCACTATTTTGAGAGCCTATTAAGACTACAAGCTTTATTACTTGATAAGGAGTATCTTGATGTCAAAGCTCACACATTTTATTGTAGTTGATTATTATGTCAAGTTATAAAGCTCGTAATCTGAACAGACTAAAGAAGCATCATTATTACTTTCATCACATTTTAGAAAACCAAACATTCTTGATATGGATGTAAATATGAGGTTGTTATACGCTATGGACTGTATAATGTTTTGTACTTTGAAGAGAACTTATCTCGGATCAACTCTCTCGTGTATAAAATCCGGTTACCGACCAATTTTTTTCAATAGTTCATTTTATTTTCAATAATACGCATTTCCAATCACTAATAGCAAGAGAACCAAATTCATTCTTGCGAGCAAATTTAACTTCTCGACGCCCTCATATTCAATAAGGCAAAGACAAAGGTGCTGTTTGAACGAGATGGCGCCACAACATTTGAAGTAAAATGAATTTCCTTGTATGGACAAATCATCCGTTCTCATTAACTACGCATCGCATCAATATGAAACCTAGGTCAAAAAGCAACAAATAATTTTTAGATTTTTTGTTCCCACGACTTGTTTTACAGTTCTAAACAATAGAAGAGATTTCATTGTACCTCCATACTAAATTCTAGCTGTATACTTTCAATTTCTTCAAGACTGTTCTCCACCTCGTGTGTGTGGAAGGAACATTGAAAGCTTACGATATCGAACAGCAGATGTCACTAGTGTATATGCAATATTACATTGATACAAACACACAACAACACCACCTGTCGCCTGATAATGGAAATATTGCAATTATACCGTCAGGTGTAGTGGCTGTTGTTAAAATATTTAGGAAGGGCCTCAAGCGGAATTTTTGCTAGAACGCAACTGACGATCTCCTATTCTTGTCGACCATTTACCAACGGCCGCCGCTAGGACCAATACGGGCAAATGGTTGACCGATTTATTTCCACTTATATGCCTCACTAACAGCAACAACTGTACCGCCATCCGATTATTCGGCGCTACCAACGTCGTTGATTGTCAGATCCGCCGATTGGAACACGGATGTAAATGATGTGCTGCTGCTGCCACGACCGCCACCACCACTGCTGCGACAGCCGTTGTCGCTGTGATCGCTTCTGGACACCCTGGTCCACTCTCCGTGAAATTCAGAAGGAAAACCATGCGCGCACGCGAAACACGGGTTTTTTAAACACAGGGAAAACGAAGAAGTGTGCTAAAAGGCCCGTACCTCACATAAATCTGATGTGCGTGTTGGGGATGCATGAACGGGATTGATTATTTCAGATTTTTTACCGGGTTCTGAAAGAAATAACATTTTCAATAGTTACAGAATGGCCCATAAAAAAATGCGAAAACATTTTTTAACTTATGTTTTTGCACATGAAAGGGTTATTTCTACTATTCATATATATGTGTGTAAGCAAACGTATCATAAAAAAAAAAAAAAATTGTATCTAGTGAATTTATCAATGAAAAAAATTGTTACTATGCAACATAGTCTCTCAACTATGTACAAGGTAACTATAATTTTGATGTTTTCGCATTTTTTATGGACCATACTCAGGGCCGGATTTAGCCGGAAGGGGGCCCCGGGGCCGACGGTATGTGGGGGCCCAAAATGTACAAAAAAGGTTGGTTTTGGTACATAAGATTTGTGGGGGCCCGGGGCCACGGCCGACCGCCCCCCCCCCCCATAAATCAGGCCCAGCTGGCAAATGGCCCATACTGTAATGTTGATAATCAATAGTATTAATGGAATTGGATAATTGCTGAAGAGTTTCCGAAACGATTGATACGAAAATCTCGAAAACCCATCAAAAGATAGAGACGCTATTTGCGTTTGAAATCTCTCCCAATTTCGTGACGGTCTCGAATTTAAAAATTTCCGTTTTACACCCTGTATCCGAGACTTCCCCTTAGACGTAGTTGACGTCAAAAAAAACAATACCTTTCACAAAGTCTTAATAGATATAGTTAAATATGGCAACCACTATCTACTCGCAAATACGCGGTTGTGAACTTCTGTTACAGGAACATCACCAAGTAAGAATTAATGGTAGTTTATGATGCTTGCAAACCACCAGCTCCAGCGTACCACAGCCGCTCTATTACAAACTAGTGTTCGGTTGCGCAGCCGGATCCGAACTTCTCGTAGCAGCAGCGGTCTCATATGTGGCAGAATCTCCCTCTTCGCTAGATTGGCGGGCACCCCGAAATGCAAACACATCACAGAGACGTCGACTTTGCCGCCCACATTTGCTCAAGCTAAACGGAAGCTGACCGCCGGACGTACCAGAAAAGTACACACAGATGGAACTTTCAATATAGGGAGAATCGCTCTATTTTGCTTCCTAGGGTTCAATACTTGTCTTGCTTCTGTCTTTGCTAACACACAAAACCGACAAACAATAATTCTTAAGGTTCGAATCAAATATGAATTTCACGACAGTTCGAATATGGAAACATGAAAAACTGGAGCATGCACCCTATGTTAGAATGATGGGCGGCTGCTCCGAAGGATGTGACATGGAGTCAAACTTGTTCCGTTGTCGCTATCGGCATTTGTCGTCATTGTGTTACGCGATGCTCGCCCTCGCTATGCTAAATGGTGAGCCGGCAACGCAGGAACGAACCGTTTTGCGCCTAAGTTGTGTCTGCCTGAGCAGCGTTAATGTCGGCAAACAACTTACAAATTACATTTCATGCTGGGGGTCGTAATTTTGTTCGTTTCCCCCCTTTTCTAACCGGGTGAACTTTTCGTACGTGCGCCACTTTTAGCTCGTGTGAAAACGATGGCTATGAATTGCTAATACGGCTGTAGGTCAATGGTTTTCAACATAAACGTTTTCAGTGTGCATCATACCCGCACGAAATGCGCAATTTTTCAGAACATAATAAAATGGTCACAATATAACAGATCGTGGAAAACTGGTTTTAGTAGACTGTCCAAAAGCCACAAAACGTAATGGTTTTAGCCTTTAGCTTTTCAGCACATTCGAACAGCTTGCGTGCTCGACTGTTAAATGATGCCCGTCTATCCAACACTCGAGTTCAACGAAGGACATTTTATACTGTCATCCCAAGCAAGAAATTTGGCACTCGTAACTAAATTTTAACGGACATCCCACCGCGAAAGTGCTATTAGATCGAGCCACTACCGTTCTTTTCAACGGAAAATCGTGAAAGATACAGAAAATAACGACCCGAGATCGACCGACACGTCTGTTACTAAACGTTCGTCATTTGGAACTGAGGGTTTGGACAATACACAATTTATGCACATTTACTATGTGCGATATTTTATTGAATTGTCCGCTTCTGATGGACAGTGAATACAGCACCTTCACACTTTTTCATTGCTGGCGAGATGTTGGTACAGAATTTATCAGCTGATTGAGCAAGGAGAGGATATGTACGACTGAGCCTAAATATTGATATTACTGGGTTCGGCTTTAGCATTCCAACCACCTTGACACATAGAGGAGTTTCAACAATTCAATTACATTGAACCAATTCAGCTGTACATAGTTGGTTGTTGTACACATCAGCTCGATGGTGATTGCTTCGCCATAGTTCCTTGCAATTGACCGGGATTAATAAGGGAGGCCAAGAAGACTGAACGACTCAGCTTAATGGAATTGTAACCGCAATAACTGTCTTTGCGAGTTTAAGAAATATCTGGAAAAACAGGAACGCTCTAAAATACGAAATTTCAACTCTAACGTGAGATCTTTGTTTTACCAGGCTCTAGAAAATCTATCTTGCATCAAAACCAGGAAAAAATCCAACAATTTTCTCAGTTCAGCCCAGTTTACACTTTCTAACACTATACACATGGCAACAGCTGATCTTGTTCATGCAGTCATGGATAGATCTTATAAGGCTCTAGATCAGTGGTTCTCAACCTTTCTCTTGAGAGGTACCGCTCCAAACTTTCGCATTAATTGAGGTACCCCCTCTTGAAAGTAAGCCTCCAAGCTATTTGAAAGAATAATTCCAAGCCTCAAAGGAAGGCTTCTGAGGCTCTTGAAATGAGCTTCTGATTCTCTAGAAAGTAGGCTTCCGCACCTCTTGATAAAAGGCTTCTGAGCCTCTTGAAGAGAGGCTTCCGAGCCTCTTGAATGGCGGCTTTCGAGCCACTTAAAAGGAGGCTTCCTTTGCATCTTGGAAGAACGCTTCTGAGTCTCTTGAAAGTATGCTTCTAAGCCTCTTGAACAAAGAATTCCGAGCTTCTTGAAGGGAGGCTTCCGAGGTTCTTGAAAGGAGGTTTCAAATTTATTTGAAAGTAGGCTTTCGAGCCTCTTAAAAGGAGCCTTCCAAGCTTTTTGCAAGAAGCCTTCTGGATCTCATAAAAGCAGGCTCTTGAAAAAAGCTTCTGAATCTCTTGAAGGTAGGCTTCCGCACCTCTTGATAAGATGCTTCTGAGCGTCTTGTAGAGAGGCTTCCGAGCCTCTTGAATGGCGGCTTTTGAGCCACTTAAAAGGAGGCTTCTTATGCATCTTGAAAGGACGCTTCTGAGTCTCTTGAAAGTATGTTTCTGAGCCTCATGAACGAAGAATTTCGAGCTTCTTGAAGGGAGGCTTCCGAGGCTCTTGAAATGAGGCTTCCGATTCACTTGAGAGTAGGCTTTCTAGCCTCTTAAAAGGAGCCTTCCAAGCTTTTTGCAAGAAAGCCTACGGTCCTCTTAAAAGCTGGTTTCCAAGCCTCTTGAAAGGAGCTTCTGAATAGTGATTCGGTAGTGATGAAGGTAGGCTCTCGCATCTTTTGATAAGATGCTTCAGAGCGTCTTGTAGAGAGGCTTCCGAGCCTCTTGAATGGTGGCTTTTGAGCCACTTAAAAGGAGACTTCTTTTGCATCTTGAAAAGACGCTTCTAATCCTCTTGAACGAAGAATTCCGAGCTTCTTGAAGGGAGGCTTCCGAGGCTGTTGAAATGAGGCTTCCAATTCACTTGAAAGTAGGCTTTCTAGCCTCTTGAAAGGAGCCTTCCAAGCTATTTGAAGGAAAGCTTACGGTCCTCTTAAAAGCAGGCTTCCAAGCCTCTTGAAAGGAGCTTCTGAATCTCTTGAAGGTAGGCTCTCGCATCTTTTGATAAGATGCCACTTAAAAGGAAACTTCTTTTGCGTCTTGAAAAGACGCTTCTAATCCTTTTGAACGGAGACTTCGAGCTTCTTGAAGGGAAGCTTCCGAGGCTCTTGAAGGGAGGGTTCCGATTCACTTGTAAGTAGGCTTTCGAGCCTCAAGAAGCCAGGCTTTTTGAAAGAAGGCTTCCGGCCCTCTTGGAAGAAGGCTTTTGGTCTCTCCAACGGAGGCTTTCGAACTTTTAGATTTTAGGTTTCAGTTCAAAAGCATATTCCTAACATATTGTTCAACATTTTGTTTAGATCACCTAAATTGCATTGAAGATTTTTCAAATTTGCTCATTCGACGTTTTGTCCGTTTGCTCTTTTGTTCCGCAGCACTTCATGCACTGTGCTGGTTGAGGAGGGCAGGATTCAATTGGCATTGGTTTACTAATCGCCATGCATATTATGCACAAGACAAAGTTTTGAAATAAAAAAAATACACAATTATCATAACTTCATCAAGTTTCTTTTCAAGTTTCGATTGGAATTTAATACGTCCTCCATTACGCATTTTTGTCCGAGGTACCCCCTAGAACCAGCAAAGGTACCCCCAAGGGTACATGTACCCCAGGTTGAGAACCGCTGCTCTAGATAATCAATCTTGTATGAAATCAGAAATATTTCGACAATATTCGCAGTTCACATCAGTTTACACTTTTCAACTCTCTACTCAATGTCACAGCTATTTTTTGTCATGCAGCCAAGCAAAGAAGGTTACCACTTGGAGATTGAATTTGATTTCAAATACAATAATTGTTTACAATCGGGACGGGATAATTCCAATAATATTCTCAGTATAGTCTATAATACCAATGTCGTCGGTGAGGCCAAATAGCTGGACCTACTTATAGAAAATTGTACCACTCACTCGTGTTAATCCCTGCTCTTCGTATTACCCCTTCCAAAGCGATGTTGAATAGCAGACACGAAAGACCATCACCTTGCCGTAACCCTCTGCGCGTTTCGAAGGGACTCGAGAATGCCTCAGAAACTCGATCTGCGCACCTCACCCGATCCAACGTCGCTTAGATCAACCGTGTCAGTTTATCCGGAAATCCGTGTTCGTGCATTAGCTGCCATAGCTGGTCCCGATCGATTGTATCATATGCGGCTTTGAAGTCGATGAATAGATGATGTGTGGGCACGTTGTATTCGCGGCATTTCTGCAGTACTTGGCGAATGGCAAACACCTGGTCCGTGGTGGAGCGTTCGCCCATAAAACCCGCCTGGTACTGTCCCACGAACTCCCTTGCAGTTGGTGCTAGTCGACGGCATAAAATTTGGAAGAGTACCTTGCAGGCGGCGTTCAGCAATGTGATTGCGCTGTAGTTGCTACAATCCAGCTTATCGCCCTTTT
Organism: Armigeres subalbatus; assembly: GCF_024139115.2. Taxonomy (NCBI): domain Eukaryota; kingdom Metazoa; phylum Arthropoda; class Insecta; order Diptera; family Culicidae; genus Armigeres; species Armigeres subalbatus. The sequence goes on from NC_085139.1 coordinate 217,205,192, forward strand.
TGTAGATGAGACACAGGATACCTTCCATCCACTCCTGCGGCAAAACTTCCTCCTCCCAAATCTTGGTAATGACCCAGTGCAGCGCTCTAGCCAGTGTCTCACCACCGTGTTTAAATAGCTCTCCTGGTAGTTGGTCAACTCCAGGGGCTTTGTTGTTCTTCAGCCGGCCGATCTCCTCCTGGATTTCCTGAAGATCCTGTGCCGGTGAAATTATGTCCTGCGCGCATTCTTCCAGGTCCATCATCATACCGCCATCATCGTCTGCCACATAACCATTCAGGTCCCGAGTAGCACACTTGTCACATATCAGTCACTGTGACTCATATGCGACCAAATCAATCTGAACTGTGCTACTAGGGGTGTTCTTCGTAGTGCTGCCGCCACCTTTGGATCACCTCACGCTCGTTCGTAAGAAGGTTCCCGTTTATGTCCTTACACATATCAGGCCGTGGTACGTGGCCCTTGCGTGAACGGTATAATTCCTCATAGAACTTTCGTGTGTTATTAGCGCGGTACAGTTGCTCCGTCTCTTCGCGGTCTCAATCTTCCTGCTGGCGCTTTTTCTTCCGGAAATTCGAGTTTTGTCTGTTCCGCGCTCGTTTATATCGTGCCTCGTTCGCCCTCGTGCGCCCTAGTCTTGTAGCTGCCCATCGTATGTCTGCTCCCGCTGTGCGTGGAACGCTTCTTTCTCGTCGTCGGGTCTCCCTTCGTGTGTGCAGTGTACGTTGATGATGCTATAGATGAAGAAACGGCCTTTTATCCTCAGCTTGCACATCCTAGCGTTGATTGGCTGCCACCCAGTCACACGATGGCGCATCTTACCCAGCACTATGAAGCCAGTTCCCAACTCATTGGTGGTGCCATAGCTTTGGTAGAAGGTAGCCGCTCGATGCCCGCTTTTCCACACTCTCTGTCCTGTCTAGCAGATTTCCTGCAGCGCTACGACGTCGAAGTTACGAGAATGTAATTCATCGTAGATTATCCTGCCGCAACCTGCGAAGCCTAGCGACTTGCAGTTCCAAGTTTCCAATCGTGATCCTTATCCGTCGCCTAGGTCGTTGCCGATTATGTAGAGTCGTATTATCTTCTATGTCGTTCGTAATGGTTGTTTTTAAAGGCGGCTTATTGGGCCTGCGCAAACCTTCTGTCTCGTCGGAGGGCCGTCGTGACAGGTCTGTTTAGCGTCCCACCTAACACCAGGACTTGGGCTTGTGTACTTTGAGCAGCACTCGGTCACTTTGGCGGAGGCTACTTGCGGATACATGCAACTTTCTATAGAAGTTTAACAGAGCCCGCTGTCAAATCGCACCACATCCTAGGCAGGCACCACAACTCGCAGTTGGCCTGGGGAGGGATCGTCAAGCCCTTGTACATAGTCCCTGCTGCCCACAAACTGGATACCTTAAGTTCTCTAGATCATTCTGGAGTTCAGACAAATTATTCTACCAAGTCAACTGAGGTCGATACAAAATAAATAGCAACTAATGGTGTCCATAGTGGATGGAAGCGCATGGAAGCCATGCGCATGATTTGCGACTTTGTTATGTCCTAAAGTAGAAATCATGCGCATGGATTCTCAGGGACTCTATGGACGCTATAGGTTCTTCTTCTTCTTATTCTTATTGGCATTACATCCCCACACTGGGTCAGAGCCGCCTCGCAGCTTAGTGTTCATCAAGCACTTCCACAGTTATTAACTGCGAGGTTTCTAAGCCAGGTTACCATTTTTGCATTCGTATATCATGAGGCCAGCACGATGATACTTTTATGCCCAGGGAAGTCGAGACAATTTCCAATCCGAAAATTGCCTAGACCGGCACCGGTAATCGAACCCAGCCACCCTCAGCATGGTCTTGCTTTGTAGCCGCGCGTCTTACCGCACGGCTAAGGAGGGCCCCCCGCTGTAGGTTACTATTGTTTTTGTATCGAGCCCATTAGACTTGGTTGACCAATTCGTCTGAACTCCCGAATGATATGGAGAACTTAGAACATCCGGTTTGGATGTATCCTGATCATAAATTATGCGCATGGCCTCTAAGGGCCTGTATGGGCATAATGGATTGCTTTTGATTTCGTACCAAACCAAATATTTTCTGCATTCATGATTCGTCATACTTGAAATAGTACCGCCATCGGGGGTGACAATGGGTCTGGGGGGTGAGAAAGGGTCATCGCTCTTACCGGCAGCCAGGAGGTCGGATAGCCAAATCGTTCAAAAAGGTCTCTTGAAACGGGTTAGGGACAAAAGGTCGAAAGTCAAAAGGTCGATAGAACAAAAGGTCGAAAGACAAAACGTCGAAAGACAAAAGGTAGAAGGGACAAATGGTCGAAAAGGACAAATGGTCGAGAAGGACAAAAGGTCGAAAGGACAAAACGTCGAACGGGACAAAAGGTCAAAAGAAACTAAAGATCAATAAGGTCAAAAGGTCGAAATGGACAAGGAACTGAAACGGAGAGAGTCAATCTAGCACCAGAGTTGCCCTACACAGTTAGCAAAAACTCTGTTCTTTTATTTTTCACAATTTTTAACAATTACATAAAATTAATTCAGTGAATACAACTGATAGATGGATGTTGAGTTTTCCAAATGTCACTTCGATCTGTCAAAATGATGCACGCCGCACATCAAATACACCGGCGTATATTACACGCCGGTGTGTTTTCAATGCGTGCGTGGCTGCGGAGTGCACTATTTTGACAGATCGAAGTGACAATAAGAAAACCTAGATATTCATTTATTATTTGCACTCATTGAATAAATTTTATTCAATTGCTAAAATAGTTTAAAATGAAAGAGTAACTTTATTGCTAACTGTATAGGACAACCCTGCCTCGCGCAATACAAGTTTTATTCATCTCCTAAATCAACAATCTTTTGTATCTCTAATTTGATTAGGGTGACCATATGCAATTTTTCCAAAGGAGGACAATTTACCCGAATTGAGCAAAAAAGGAGGACATTTGGTTGAAAAAGGAGGACATTAAAAATATCAATCGATTTTTAGTTTTTAATATAGTAAAGAATATTATATTTGTTAGATTTTAGCACAATAAAGTTTATTGGAAGTCGAGGCAAATACAACATCTTCTTCTATTTTATTAACACAATAAATTACTCCATTAACTCCAGATGGAACGTTTCTGACTTTCATTTTAGTCTAAGTACATAAAGCACTTTCCAATTATAAACTACAAGTAACATCTTTTAATGGTAAGATTTGAGCTTCAACTAATTTTAAAATCAGTATTGAACAATTATTAATATTATTTTGCTGGCATTTTCAGCGATATTCCACAGAATCCCAACAAGAATCGTGGTTCACAATTCTGAATAGGTATTTTTTTTTTTGCAAAAATAGACAACTGACCGAACATTAGGTTCTATAAGGATCGAATACTAGATACTTAGTAACTAAGTGGCTTGTATTCGATCCTTTTAGAACCTAATGTTCGCTCAGTTGTCTATTTTTGCAATAAAGTACCTATTCAGAATTGTGAACCACGATTCTGTTACCCAGCGATTTTTTTCTTGAATTGCCAGAATCGCTATTTAAGGCATGTGCATAATAAGAATGATAACGTTAACTGTATGCCCACAAAGTTCTCAATTAAACAAATTCTAAACTGTTTAGATTTAGACTAAAGAAGCTCAAAACTGTTCAAATTAGTTTTAGGTATTTCTATTCCATTCCATTCCGCATGGCAATGCAGCTGCCCTTTGTCTCACATATTCAAGAAGCATACCATGCAATTCGTTCAAAGGGCAATTTGATGTGTGTTTAGTCGTAGCAAATTTTGAGAACCATTTGATTCCTAATCAATTTCTTTTTCCTAATCAATTTCTCAAAATTCCGATGCTTCTGATATTTTTGACACCTGATTACTGTAACTGATGCATTTCGTTTTCAATATTGACTTTAATTACATTCCAAAACTTAATGGAAAATATTTCAAAATTAAAACCAGAAACGCAAACGTGTGCAATGGTTTGTTACAGAATGGACTTCTGTTGTATTATTGTTTGTTGAACTAGATATTTTTTCAGCAATAGTTATTCATGCAACTGTTTTTCCAACATTTTCAAAAAGGAGGACATTTTAGCGCAAAAGGAGGACATCCGGTTTTTAATGAAAAAGGAGGACATGTCCTCCTTTAGGATACCATATGGTCACCCTAAATTTGATTCTACCAAATTTAATGAATTTGAGCATGTGTGGGTAAAAACGCATATTGATGAAGAAACTCACATTTTTGCAACAGTGTACTTTCCTCCAGATCAAGCTTGTAAATCCTCATATGAAAAATTCTTCCATAATGCCGATGAAATTATTTCCCATTTTCCTCCTGAATTCAAAGTTCACATTTACGGCGATTTCAACCAACGTAATGCAGACTTCATTCCAGATTCTGAGAATGAAAGTATTTTGCTGCCAGTTGTCAGTGAAAATGAGACTTTACAATTTATTTTTGAAAAAACTGAATGTTTAGGCTTGAATCAAATCAATCATGTGAAAAATCGACAAAATTGCTATTTGGACTTTTTATTCACAAACACTCTCGATGATTTCTGTGTAAATGAGTCTCTATCGCCGTTATGGAAAAATGAAGCATTTCACACAGCAATAGAATACTATGTATTTGTGCATCGGAACCATGATCCTTATGGCTATGATTTCGAAAATATTCTCGATTATAAAAATGCAAATTTTGACAACATTAAACAAAAATTGAACAGAGGTAATTGGCAACAAATTTTACAAAATCAAACTGACATTGAATGTGCTGTTACAGACCTTATGCAACTTTATTAGACATTGTTAGGGATAAAGTACCACTAGTGAGGAAACGTCGCAATTATAGCTAAAAACCCAATATGGTTCAACAAACAAATCAAAAATTTGAAAAACCAAGCAAAAGGCTCATAAACTTTATAAACAATACACAAGTCAAGAAAATTTAGAAAACTATTTGAATATTTGCGATCAACTTAGTTTAGCCATGTCTTCGGCTCTTACGGAGTATAATGCTAAAACCGAAAATGAAATCAAATCATGTCCAAAAACTTTTCAAGGATGCCAAAACCAAGTTAAAATTCAGAAATTTTCCATCGAAAATGACTTTAGATGAAAAATCAGGAGATAATGCTGATGAAATTTGTACTCTGCAACATTTCTTCAAGAGACATATACCGAATTTTCCGAAAGTGATCGTGATTATGAATATTTTTCACATTTTCCTGACTATTTAAGCAGTGTTGGTGTAAACCAAATTAATGCAACGGAGATTTTGGCAGCTCTACAGAATTTGGATGCCTCAAAAGGATCCGGACCAGATGGAATTCCACCTATGTTTTTGAAAAAGTTGGCAAGCGAATTTACGACACCTTTATTTTGGTTATTCAAGTTATCTTTAGAAACCAGTAGCTTTCAAAAGAATGGAAGAAGTCTTTTCTAATACCAATTTTAAATCAGGGAAAAATCTGATATTAGAAATTATCGTGGAGTGGCCATTATTTCATGTATTCCTAAACTTTTGAATCAATCATCAATAGAAGGATGTTCAACCAAATAAAACATATAATAACAGATGCACAACACGGGTTCTTTAAAAGACGTTCGACTACTACCAATCTTTTAGAATTTGTAAATTACTCATTGAATGCTATGGACAAAGGTAGTCATGTTGAGGCGCTTTACACAGACTTTAGCAAAGCATTTGATAGACTCGATATTCCTATGATGATTTTCAAGCTTGAGAAATTGGGAATTGAGATGAGACTCCTTAAATGGATTAAATCGTATTTAACTGACCGCCAACAAATAGTACGATTTGAAGGGAAACAGTCGCTTCCAGTCAATGTAACATCTGGAGTTCCCCAAGGCTCGCATATAGGACCTCTTCTATTCATATTGTTTGTAAACGATATATCACTCATTCTTAAGCATCTTAAAATCCTTATTTATGCGGACGATATGAAACTATTTATGGAAATCAAAAATACTGTTGACAATGACATCTACTTGAACGAAATACGCATATTTGATAACTGGTGTAACAAAAGCTTACTACAACTTAATGTCAAGAAATGTAATTTGATCACTTTCAGTAGAAAACGGAGCACACCATCGATAACTGTAACTCTAGGAAATCAACCAGTAAAAAAAATGTGAAAGGGTTAGAGATTTGGGTGTAATCTTAGATGCTAAGCTAACCTTTACTGACCACTACAACACCATTATCCATAGAGCAACAAATATGCTCAGTTTTATTAAAAGATTTAGTTATAACTTTCAAGATCCCTATACAATTAAAACTTTGTACGTTGCGTATGTCAGATCAATTATAGAATATTGTAGTATTGTATGGTCTCCGTATATGAAATCACATGATGATCGAATAGAATCAATTCAAAAGCAATTCCTTTTATACACGGGTAAAAATCCGTTGCCAAATCCATGACTAAAGAGTCATGATTTCATAAAACTTGTTACTTCTTGATATCATGACTACAATGCATGATATCATGACCTAAACTACGATAACCATGAATAATAATAGCATTTTTGTATCAAAGTAAGGTAGTAACCTCCAGAGGCGTTATCAAAATGCTATTCCCATTTTCATAAATAAAATATCACGACTCGGAGTCACGTTTTCATGACTTTGAGTCATGAAATCATGACGCTGAGTCATGAAAAACGTCTTGAGAACATGACTCAGAGTCATAAAAACATGACTCAGAATCATGAAAATATGTCAAAAAATTCTGAAATCAGCGTAACGCAATTTTGTCAGTTGGGTGTCCGCGAAGCAGCTGGAAAAAAAATGTTTCCATCGAAAAGTGTGAAATTTGTGTGCTGACAATCCTCCATCTCCAGGCAATCCAATTGCGCAAAACAAATTCTCCCCGCTGCAGTCGAATCCGAATCGGATAGCGGTTAAATCGGTTTTATTTCTCGTTAGTTTGTATAACCAAATTGTGCTCTTGTACATGAATAGATAGTGTGATTATTTTGTCTTCGGTCGAGTTGCGGAAGTGTCTGGTCCCGAGCCATGATTTTGTGCTAGCTAAAAGGGAGTAACACAGCAAGAAACGTTGGGAAGGATGGTTAAGGAACCTGCTTCACTGTACAGTTCCTGCCTGCTGGCCTATGCGCGGAACCTGGATTATAAGATTTCCAGTCGATTTACCGATGCTGCCGACGGCAGTACTGGCAAGCGTCTTAGAACAGAAGTGCAACCACGATTTACTCAAACATACCCCCGAAATCAACACCTTCTAAATAGTGATCCGAAAGGCCTCCCTCAAGCAGATCATGTTCAAGTTCGTTCAAACACTAATGACGGCCCGGGCGCCCGTCGTCACAGAGCTGCGTATCAAATTCTGTTGAACGTGTACTGTCAGAAGAACGAGCACGTTCCGGCACTGAAGGAGGCACACTTGGAGGACTTTCTCGGTTCTCACGGTGAGGTGTCACACGTTGAACGGATGGCGTTTATCTGCATGGACAATGACCTCCAGTTGGGGTCGTTCCTGTGCGAGTTCGGTTGGCTGAAGGAGGCACTGTTGGGGGCGAGCTATTTGCGATCATTGCGACGGAATGTAACAAATTAATAATTGTAAGTATAGAAAAAATTAAACAAGGAAAAAAACATAAACTCCCCTGCTTCCCCTTAGCTGCTGACAGATTTTTTAGTCAGTTATACATGATTTTTAATTTATTCTAATAAATAGGTATGTCTTAGGCATCTTTGAGTGGAAAAAATGGAAAAAGTGGTTTTTATTTTGAGATTTAAAGATTTGAATTGAACCCAAGGAATCATGTATGACAGATATCAGATTCATGAATTATTTGCCTATTTTCATGACTTTGGTTCATGGTTCCATTATGCATGCGTCATGATATCATGACCTAGATGGCAACTTTTCGTCTATCAAATCGGAATTATAAATGACAGATGCCAGATTCATGAATTATGATTCTGTTTTCATAACTTTGGCTCATGATTCCGGAGTGCATGTTTCATGAAATCATGACTCAGTTTGCCACTTTTCGTCATCAAATATCGAAAACGTAACGGCAAGATTGCGTTATAGCAAAAAGAGTCATGATTTCATGACCTTTTTTCATGGTGTATTTTCATAACATAGAAACACACATTTATCTCGAAATCATGACTCATTTTGCCGCTTTTTGGTTCCGGATTTTTTCCCGTGATATGCCTTACGCAAATTAAGGTGGACAACATTCCCACTTCCGTCGTACGAGGCGCGATGTATGCTTATAGATATCCAATAATTGAAAAAGCGTCGTGAGTTTGCCATGATCTCATTTGTGAATGATATTGTTTCGCACCGCATTGATTCCACCAAACTATTGTCTTGTTTAAATTTTTACACTCCTACTCGGCAATTGAGAAATCGAAACTTGTTTGCCACCTGTCATCATCGAACAAATTATGCAAAATTTAGTCCAATGAATCAAATGATGTCTGTTTACAATCAGTATTGTGAAGCAATTGATTTAGCCATGCCTCGTATGAGCCTAAGCAAATATTTTAGGAACATTAGTTACAATAGAACATAGTTATAAGTTTTTTAATGTAGTCTACATTATGTTTGACGAAATAAATAAATAAATAAACAAAACTATCTAGATATTCAAAATATTGTTTCATAGTATTTACTCCTACTTTGAAAATTGCTCATTCTTCAACTTTGATTGATGAGATGAGTGTGTTATTTCAGCTTGAAGTTAAATGCATTTCATAAACTCTTTTGGAATACACCCAACTTGTTCTTGATTGGCCTTTTGTCCCTTTCGACCTTTTGTCCTTTTCGACCTTTTGTCCCGTTCGACCTTCTGTGCCTTTCGACGTTTTGTCCTTTCGATCTTCTGTCCCTTTCGACGTTTTGTCATTTCGACCTTTTGTCCCTTCGACGTTTTGTCTTTCGACCTTTTGTCCTTTCGACCTTTTGTCTTTCGACCTTTTGTCATAGATTACTTGAAACAGTGACCCATTCTCACTAGGGCAATTTAGAGGATCGCAAGTAAACTATAAATACTAGGAGAACACAATTGGGGTGATACCGTTGGTAATGACATCATACAAATCGTTGTTCATTTGATAAGTAATCTAAATACACTTAGTGGACATAATGGCGTTGACATCGTGGCTGGGGACATAATGGAAGCCTTGGTTGATTCGGTAAACCATTTGATTCAATCTCTAGAATAGTTAGAAGATCTTACAACATCTTGGATGCAAGAATTTGAGACACAATTCGCAAGCTATCCAAACTCCAGGACAACTTTGAGATCTTACAACACCTCATATGCCTTGGTTTGAGACAAGTGAAAGACAAATACTCGGGGAAAATATGAGTTGATACCGCGACTGAAGACATCATAGAAGCGTTGGTTGATTTGGTAGACCATATGATTCAAACTCCAGAAATTTTTTGAGATCTTACAACACCTCATATACAAGTGAAAGACAAATACTCAGAGAACATAATTGAGTCGACACCACGGCTTGGGACATCACGAAGGCTTTGGTTGATTCGATAGAAAGACAATTACTCGGAGGGGAGGATGATTTGCATGTAGAAAGCAAGCTTATTTTTCAGGGACAATGGCGACCGACGTTAAATTAATTGGTTACAGTATTTTCTATAAAACGTTACACTTTGTCATGTCAACCTGTTGCTGGAAAATAAGCTTGCTGTCGAAGGTTAAGCCAAGGTGGTCGGGCTCATTGACCCATTCCTCAGTCGTGCCATTGAGGATGGTTTTACAGTCCCCAGGCAGCAGTGTTGGGAAAAACTCAAAATCTCAAAACTCATGGACGATTAAAATCAATCGTGAGTTGAAACGCATCGAACTCAGCACCTAATCATAGCCTAAATCATAGCTGAGTTGAATCATCCATTTGAATCATCGTAAGTTTTCTTTTGTTCTTCTTCGCAAATTGACAGTAAATTAACGTTCAACACATAACACAATGGATACGCTTGCGTGTGTAAATAATAAATTGCCCCAGCAGGTGCCCGAGGATACTACCCAGGATCGAGCGCAGCGGAACTCGCTCCGCTGATTAAGTCGTGGAATAATCTTGCAGACCGGTAGTTGTTGATTATTTTCACCAGGTAACGATGTAGTTTGTATAATTTGGATGTTAGCAACTCGGGTGGGTTGGTGTACGGTGGATCGACGCGGAACCAAAATGTTCCTCGAACAAGATGGTGTGGTGTTCGCAGTGTTCGGCAGACTCAAGTAAAGGGCGGTGAATCGCCTTTTTAAACAGCTTGGATAATCCTGAAAGATTGCTCATGGGGCGATGACTTTTGGAAGAGGAAGGATCTTTCCCAGGCTTCCAAATGGGAATGACTTTGGCTGACTTCCAGGACGATGGAAAGTAGCTGGGACGGAGGCACTGATTAAGAATCCGCGAGAAGTACTCGAAGAACGGAGCACTCATGTGTTTGAGTTCAAGATTCAGGAATCCGTCGAAGCCTGGGGGCTTCAAGGTTTTCGATGATTTAATATAGGCAGTCAATTCACCAGATGAGATCTCCAACTCCTCCGAGAAGTCATTGGGAGAAGATGTACAGGGTGTTCAATGAGTTCGAATACAAATATTTGATCATTGTGTTTGTAAGCCCAATGTACATATTCTGTATTAGTATTGGTGTCAGCATTAGCGGTATATATACGCTATCGGATGTGTGTAGTGTTGACATTCTGTCACTTGTTGTTTGTTTATTACGCGCGTTGAAAATGGATTGGGGCATCATAAATAGCCGTTTTTGAAGGTCAAAATCATTGCGGCGCACTTCAAAACTAAGGTTTTGGGGACGATTGATGCAACCAGTGGCCCGGTGATAAGACGGAGGTCAGCCATACGTGTTACAATAGGACGATAACCCTTTATACACGGAAAATGCGATTTAAGCATTATATGGGGACAATTCCATCGACTTTTTGGACAAAACTGTGCGGCCTCCCAGCTTCCCGGATTTGAACCCTCTTAACTTACTTGTTTGGTCCTTTATTATACAGGTATGTTCCGTTTTTATCAACACGGTCCGTGAGTTTCAGTTGATAAAATCGGAACAGTGACAAAATCGGAATAATTTTCTTAGACTAAATTTTTTTTACTAAAATTTTGGTAAAAATGATTTGTTGCTGGTAAAATGTGAGATTTTCAGGTTCTAACATTTTTAAATGCTAAGGGACTGTCCATAAACCACGTGAACATACTAGTGGGAGGCAAGGGTTTGAGACTTTCTTAGACTTACGGGGTTGCTCTCAAGCCTCAAGGCGGATCAACAACTCCCGGTTAATAGCTCAGTAACATGAGACCCCTGAACTGTGTCGCAGGGCCGGCATGCTACTGGGTAATTCGGAGGGGCTACGCGGAACAACGGGTGTAGAAACTGCGGAGTTATTTAAATATTGCACTTGTGTAATGGAATTGTGTTGTTGGGTATGACTATGGACGTTTATTGAGAAAATCTAATTAGTAGGATAACAATTTATTGGGACTATTGTGGGTTTGATTTGTTCGGGGTGATTATCCGTTGTTCGGTACGTACCGGGGGTTTTTCTGGACGACGATGGCGAGCGCTCGCAGCAGACGGTGAGTTGGTTGTCGACGACGGCTTGGTAGGAAGATGGCGGGTTGGTAGCTTGATCGACTCGGGACGATGGCGGGGTCGCGGGATGCCTCGATTGGTCGAGATGGCGGCTTGCCACTCTCTGGACGCTATCGATGAAGCTTCGGCGTGCCCTTCGTTGACTCAATCGACGGACCACGGACGAGACCGTATTGGCCGCGCCGAGAAGGGTACTCTCCGGCGGAACTGTGCCGGAAATCCTTTGTGATTAGACCAAGATCCAACGCGGACGTTGACTCAGTCGATCGTGCTGCGTGAGGTCGCTAATCTAGCGAATTATACAAACGAACAAAAGGTCCTACGGACCAGAATAGTTTTAAAACTCTTCATCCTGGCTTTTCTGGTAGTCCTAGTTACCTGAACGAACTATTAGGGGCCACAAGATGTCGTTCACTGCTATTTAAAAATCACTGAGGCACTATAGAGGCACTCTCACTCACGGCTTACTTGCACAAACGCCAATTTGCAAATGAGCAATATTTTTTACTCCAGAGGTATGCAGTATTTTTCCTCTTCCATCGAGTTTTCCCGCTTAATCGTCCATACTTCCATTATCATTATCTACTCCTTCCATGTTGATAACATGTTCTTCTCCCCCTTTTACCACAGTAGACCTTCTTGCTTATTATTTGGTTTTTCAATTTTCACATTAACAGTTTTCACATTACAAATTAATAACAATTTTTACATTAACATTAACAATTTTTATATTTACATTTTTTTCCACTAATCGTACTAATTTTACACAATGTATATAAAAAACACAACGATTTCGAAACAAGACACAAATTGAAATTAAATCTAAGAGATATGTAACTGAACGGTTACACTATCCTCCCGCCACGGTAAATAATTGAAGTACTTCAATTATTTATATTTTTTTTACCTACATAGAACACTAGTTAATAAAATAAACCACAAAGACAAATGCCATTATATATTTATATATATATATTTTTTTACGAATCGCGAAGCAGTATAAAAACGATTAAAGTTTACTTGGACATGACACAACATTTTAAAATCAGCTGGCAACTAAAGGTCAAATTCCCCTACAGAATTTGCCATAATTACTCTAGTGTGTTTTCATCTTGTTAGTATGCATGTAGATAAGCACGAACACATTATGGTAAAACGATCATTCTAGTACCTTTTTTTATCAACTTCATCTAGTCCTGCCATTCGATGGTAGGTAATGAAATTAAAAAGGCCGTTCTAGTCTATTGTTCACACGTAGTGCATACTATCACTGAAGGTGATTAGTACGTTGAATTCGTTGCCTTATTAATTAGCTGTACATAAAACAAATTGACAAACGAACGAGAAACAAATTAAAAACTGTGATGAATCTAAAAGAGTATATACAGATAGGTACTAATTACGAGAATTATTTCCTGCATTTTTCGACCAGGCGGCCGTCCTGATCATGGCGGAACAATGCAGAGAACGAGTTCGTAATGAGCAATATAGCTTTCTGCAGAAATACTATTGTATGTGGTACGTGCTCAGTTCTATGGCTTGCGATCGCATTGCTGCTAAAAACGTTATGCTACCTAAGATAAATTTATTATTTCTATTTAAAACAATTTGGAACCTACAATTGACTATATCAATACCTAATTATTATCTCTCCTCTAGGAAAGCGCGCGCGCTAGCATTGTTCTTTTGTATGGCGCCTACAAAAGAACCTCTTCGTATCCTCATTCATTATCTCTACTCCTATACTGCCGTGAATCGCATATATGTCCCATCTTTGCTGGATTTCCTATTCATATGGGACAAATATGCGATTCACGGCAGTATATGTATGACATCATTCACAATGGCTTACTTATTTATTTTCTTTCTTTGCCTCTCGATTAGCAAACAAATAAAATTCCACCGTTGCTACGAAACCTCTGGTCATCCCTGCCATGGGCTCCTCGGGTCACATCCGTGAGGAAACGTGTAATCTCTCGCTGGTTGCACAAACGAGAGCGTGGTGGAGATAAAGCGTTGAGTTCAGCGAACACGGCCAAGTGATGACAACAAATTATCTTCATCGAGATGAGGGAATTGCATCGTACTGTTTTCGTAAACACAACTTAATCCCGTCATCGAACTGCTTTTATTAATCCTAATATACTTTTTAGGACTCAACCTCCTCACCAGGACGAAGGTCTGCAGCCGAGAATATTCCAAGGACTTTTCCGGTACTGTCCGCAAGCTCGTACGAACTCGTACCACGCTTCGCGACAATTACACAGGGCGTGTAGACCGGTCCATATTTCGCATTGTAGTGCTCTGAAGCTGACGAAGGTTTGAAGTTCCGTTTGTAGACCTTCTGTCCTATTCGGTAAGTCGAACAAAACTTTTTATGCCTCAAATTATACGATTTCCTGCTATTCTCGTGACTCTTCTTCAAATTTTCTTCGACAACTGTGAACAATTTTTCATTGATCTTCTTGCGCATATCATCTCTTTCCTCAACTGAAATCTCCCTATCTTCTCTTTCCATTCTATGCTCAACGCCCATAGTGGTCTTCTCGTGACCATACAGAATCCGATAGGGAGAGAGACCAGTTGAGGCGTGAATGCTAGTGTTAACCATTTCCTCAATTTCTGCTATTTTAGTGTCCCATAGCCGTTGGTCCTTCTCCATATAAGTGCGGAGGCAGGCATTAATGGTTCTATTTGTCCTTTCGACCGGGTTTGCCTGGCTATGGTGACGTGAATTTAACCAGTGTTGAATTTTTCGCCTGGACAACATTGCTTGGAATTCCTTTCCTACGAATGTAGTCGCATTATCTGAGATGATAACTTCAGGGGTGCCCAATCTTCTGAACCAACAGTCCTCAATAATTCGGCATACCTCTTTGCTCTCTATTTTCCTTACTGGGACTAGCTGAATCCATTTGGAGAATAAATCCATCAAGACAAGCAAGTGACTTTTCCTCTTTGACTACGAGGAAGATTTTGGATGTAGACGAGTGCCAGAATCTGAAAGCGTCTGCCGGTCCCCCGTTGGTCTCCCATTAGCGGTGCAGTTGGCAGGGTTGAGGGTTTGCATTGTTTGCATACGCTACATAACCGCACATATTTTCGTACAAACGAAGACATTTTGGGCCAATAATAGCGAATTTTCAATCTATGAATAGTTTTTTTCAAATCCTGGATGCAGTGATTGGTCATGTTCCTGCCTTAATACTTCTTCCCGGACATCTTCTGGCAAGCACAGTTTCCACTCGAAACGATAATCCATTGCATCTGTGGTCGAAGGTACAAACGTATAAAGTTTATCGTGCTCAATTTTACAATCACGGAAGTCGTCTGGAGAGTTTAACACCTTTATATACACTGAGGAGTACCAGTCACTCTTACTCAGGTCTATAGCTTCCACTGCACGAGAGAGTGCGTCCGGAACCACGTTTTCGGAGCCTTTCCGGTGTTTCACTCTCATGTCATATTGTTGGAGCAGCATGCTCCAACGACTTAGTTTGGACGATGGTTTCCATTTGGAATTCATTATGAATGAAAGAGCGGACGAGTCAGTAATTAGGGTGAACTGCGCACCCTCGACATATGGCCTAAACTTTTCGATGGCCTCTAATGCGGCTACCCCTTCTTTCTCCGCTGCTTTCCAAGATTTTTGCGCCATCGTCAGCTTACGCGAAAAGTACGCAATCACGTGTTCCTTCCCGTCGACATCCTGTGTTAGAACTCCGGCTATGGCGGTATCACTCGCATCGGTTTGGATGGTAAACGGCCTTCCGAAATCAGGGCAAGCCAGGATTGGTGCTGTTATGAGCCTTTCTTTCAGTACATTGAAAGCGGTTTCAGCATCCTCATTCCACTGTACGACCTTTGGCTTCCCTTTAGCAAATTTGTTAAAGGAGCCGTCATTTCGCTAAATTCCGAAATAAAACGTCGGTAATAATTTACCATTCCCAGAAAACGCCTC
Organism: Armigeres subalbatus; assembly: GCF_024139115.2. Classification (NCBI taxonomy): domain Eukaryota; kingdom Metazoa; phylum Arthropoda; class Insecta; order Diptera; family Culicidae; genus Armigeres; species Armigeres subalbatus. Next base: position 217,220,812 of record NC_085139.1, read on the forward strand.
AACGACCTCACGGACGTTGGCCTTTCGAAGTTGACTATGGCCTCAATTTTATCCGGATTAGGTCGGATTCCTTTCTGGGAAAGTACGAATCCTAAATACGGGAGTTCCTGCACGCAAAACTTCGATTTATCGATATTAATTGAGAGATTTGCAGCTCTCAACCGTTTAGCCACTTCTTTCAGACTCCGGAGATGTTCCTCAAAAGTGTTGCTTACTATGACGATATCGTCAAGGTAAACAAACACATTTGGCTCCAGTTCACCATACCCTAGCACCTGGTCCATCAACCGCGACAATGTGGCCGGGCTATTGACCAGTCCAAATGGTAGTCTGGTGAACTGGAACAACCTTCCAAACACCCGGAACGCTGTGTACTTTCTAGATTCGAGTCCAACGGGATTTGCCAGAAAGCCTTCGAAAGGTCAATCGTAGACAAGTACTTGGAAGCTCCTAATCTACCCAGAATGCGGTCCTGGTGTGGGAGGGGGTAGGCATCTCGACGGGTTCTTTCATTTAATTTGCGCGCATCTAGACACATGCGCACTTTAATACGGCCTTCTGCTTCTGATTCGCCCTTTTTAGTCACAGGAACAATTAACAGAGCCCAATCACTGTTGGACCGCTCTACGACGCCAGAGTCGATCCACTTATCTAACTCCTCATTTACACTCTTTTGAATTTCCGGGGACCATGGGTACGGATTTAATCTGATTGGAGCAGTATTTGTGAACTGTTCATCAAATTCAATTTTGTGGGATATCAAGGGCGTAATACTTAATTTATCACCCTCGACGAACACCTTAAACTCCTTTTTAACCTCTCGTAGCATCGCTTCCTGTTCCAAGGTCACGATCGATTCATCGTCCTGTCCAACTTCCAACTCCTCTACCTCACATTTTTCAAAATTTACCGTGGGTTCAATATTAAAAAGCTTCCAAAAATTCATTCCTAATATTAGACGACGATTCAAAGTAGGTGCTACGACGGCTGTGACAATCCTAGTTTGTCCATTGAACTCCATGGGCAGATTCACATATCCCTTCACATCTAGTGGTAAACCTCCTGCTGTAGTCAGTTTCACTCCAGTAGGCTGCAATTTCAGCTTCAAATCGCGCAATAGTTTTCCGCTTCCGATTCCCAATACCGTCATCTGCGCTCCGCAGTCTAGCAAACCAATCAATTGAATACCCATGACATCTACTTTTGCAAACGGTCGATTATCTCCCTCTATTTGTACTGTGAGTTCCCCAACTTCCTGAACAGAAGAAACGAATTTAGTTAGAGGCTTTGTAGTACGACATCGACGACCTCTCACATCGATCGCTTTCCGTTTTTTGCACAAAATGGGCAATCTGGCCTTCTGAAACCTTGGAAACCACACGTTGTACAAAAAACTTCTTTTGCCTTCAAACACGCACTGGAATGGTGATAATTTCCTCTGCAATTAAAACATACCGTTCGTTCCGGAATTCGATATTCTTCAATCCGCTTCTGTAGAATTTCCTTACTGGTACCTTCTCCTGCATTCAAGTTGGACTGCGAAGATTTCGGCTTCGGTATATTTGTCTTGGCCTGTTCTGGTGCGGGTTTCCAAGGACCTTTGTTATCATTCCTGGAACCCTGATACACACCAGAATTTCGATTTCTCCAATCCGGTCTGCTCCTGGAAGAATTATCCCTCCAATCATTCCTTTGTGGTCTCTGTGTCTGCAGATGAGGCCCACTGTTGATTTCATGAACTTGTGATGATCTGGACCCCTGCTCTACTTCCGGTTTCCGATACAAGAACCAATTAGCAGAGTCCAACTTTCGCCCCCATACTTTCAACATCCTCAACGTTCGGACTCCTTTAACCAACAATGAGTTCTTATAGTCCGACCGGAGATTTCGGAAAATTATATCAAATCTCCGATGTTCTGTTGGCGGGACCGCCATTTGCTCGAAAATCTCCTTGATTGCGTTGTAATAGTCCTGGAATTTCTCCCCTCTCTTCTGTCTTCTTGCCGCAGCTTGCTGTTCGTAGTGGTAATCCATGTCTGGCGGTTGGAATTCCAGTTTTAACTCGGCCACCAGTTCAGCCCAATTACGGAACTCTCGATTTCTCTTTCCCTCAATATACCAAGCCCTCGCATCTCCAGAAAACAAATGGATTGCTTCGTTGAACAGACTTTGCTTGCTTATGTTCTCCGCTTCAGCCATGAACTCTACTTCAGACACAAACTTATTCAAACCTCTCCCGTCATCTTTTCCAACATATTTTAGCTTCCAGTCACATACTGGCCTTGGTCTTCGTTTCAGCCTCCTTCCTATCTCTCGATATTCTACCCTATCGGTGTCAGTTCCTGCTCGCTCACTATCACTTCTGTTATCTACTCCACTATTTCTATTTGCTATAGACGATTCCGAGTTCATTCTACTCCGTCTCCTAATCGTGACCTTCGCGTCTCTCTGTTCACCTTTAATTTTCGGTTGTATTTCATGTTTTTCCATCAATCTTTGTGAACTACTATTCTTAATTTGTTTCGATTCTTTCGAACCATTTTTTCTTTTCTCTACATGTCTGTGTTTTTCATTCTGAGTTCCTATTTTCAATGCCTTCAATTTAGACGTAACTAAAGTATCGACCCGTAGCATGATCCGTTCAACCAGTTCATCTACGTCGACAGCCTTATCCTCCTGTCTTTTAGGCGTACTGGATCTCCTAGTACGCGTATTTCTCACGGTAAAGTTTAATTCTTCTTCATCTACGCTGTTTTCCTCCTTTTCACTTTCTTCTGTATTTCCTTCTGCACTACTCTCCGAATCATCATTTCCAGTTCGCGGGTTCGAACTACTATCTACTTCCTCGTCACTCTTATTGTCACTAGGCCTTTGGGAAACCCTGCGGTTTGCTACGTTGAGCAATCCTCCCGAATATTCCCCTATTACCTCTGGATCTCTACTATTCCGTGAGAAATAATCATTCAACAATCCCTGGGCGATCTTTTTCAACCCGTCCGTGTTGAATACTTTTCTTAACCGAAACAACCGAAAGTACAGGTGAACCAGACGCGTTTCCAATTGTGGAAAATCTGTTTTCTTCACCTTTTTATTTTCCAGTGAATCCCTAATCATCGCAATCTTCTCTTCTACCTGTCGTGACTCCGTGTCCCGAGCCTCTTCTACTATCTTTCTCGATATAAAACTATTCGACTCTCGTTCTTCCTTCATCGCATTTCGTAATTTTCTCCGTTTTATATCTCTAGATTCACCACTAGAAAACTCCACTCTGCGTAGGGCAAGTTCGTATTCTAGTTCATCATCCAGAAGATGATTCACGTTCATCGACCGATACAAGTCTATCAATTCAGAATTCATCGCAAAAAAAATTCAGGAAATTATGTAAAAGTTCAATAAAATATAATGGAGTTCAATAAAAATAATGGAGTTCAATAAAATTCAATATTATGCGTAAAAATAAAAGGTAAATTAAGATATTCAAATAAAAATTCAAAGCTTAAGACTAAAAATGATAATGTTTAGAAATTTATAAGAAAATACAATAAACCGTGCTATCTTTTGTGTTGTTTCGTATTGTGTACTTTGTTCATTCAGGACCTTTGAGAAATGTTCAAGTGTATTGTTCACGTGTATGTCCTTTTTAGATTAGTCTCCAGCACCAATTTCAAAAAATGTCCCAGTCACCGAAACCAATCAAGTTTTTACTGCTTTTGTGCCAACTTTTCTTTGTTTTGCACTCTTTCGCCACCGAGTATGGCCACTGTCTTCACGATTCAATTCACCAATTCGCGATCTATGATTAGCGGTTTTCAACTGTCGGACTGCAAAATCAACTAATTGATTGCGCACTCTCCTGTCGCCCAGTTAAAAAAATCTCAAGATTTTTTTCCAAATACTAATCGTTCCTCCGATTACCGATCACGACTTTAACGTTGGTCGCCAATTGAGACTTTCTTAGACTTACGGGGTTGCTCTCAAGCCTCAAGGCGGATCAACAACTCCTGAGTTAATAGCTCAGTAACATGAGACCCCTGAACTGTGTCGCAGGGCCGGCATGCTACTGGGTAATTCGGAGGGCTACGCGGAACAACGGGTGTAGAAACTGCGGAGTTATTTAAATATTGCACTTGTGTAATGGAATTGTGTTGTTGGGTATGACTATGGACGTTTATTGAGAAAATCTAATTAGTAGGATAACAATTTATTGGGACTATTGTGGGTTTGATTTGTTCGGGGTGATTATCCGTTGTTCGGTACGTACCGGGGGGTTTTCTGGACGACGATGGCGAGCGCTCGCAGCAGACGGTGAGTTGGTTGTCGACGACGGCTTGGTAGGAAGATGGCGGGTTGGTAGCTTGATCGACTCGGGACGATGGCGGGGTCGCGGGATGCCTCGATTGGTCGAGATGGCGGCTTGCCACTCTCTGGACGCTATCGATGAAGCTTCGGCGTGCCCTTCGTTGACTCAATCGACGGACCACGGACGAGACCGTATTGGCCGCGCCGAGAAGGGTACTCTCCGGCGGAACTGTGCCGGAAATCGCTTTGTGATTAGACCAAGATCCAACGCGGACGTTGACTCAGTCGATCGTGCTGCGTGAGGTCGCTAATCTAGCGAATTATACAAACGAACAAAAGGTCCTGAACGAACTATTAGGGGCCACAAGATGTCGTTCACTGCTATTTAAAAATCACTGAGGCACTATAGAGGCACTCTCACTCACGGCTTACTTGCACGGACGCCAGTTTGCTAATGAGCAATTATCTTTACCCCAGAGGTATGCAGACCTTTTTCTTTTCCATGGAGTTTTCCCGCCCAATCGTCCATACTTCCATTATCCTTATCCACTCCTTCCATGTCGACCAACATGTCCTTCTCCCCTTTACCACAGTAGACCAACATGACCCATTCAATCCTTCTTTAATTGGTTTTACAATTCTCACATTAACATTTTTCACATTACAAATTAATAACAATGTTTACACAACTAACTTTTACATTTGATTTTCGACTAATCCTACTTATTTTACACAATTTATATTAAACAAACACAACAGTTTCTAAACAAGACACAAATTGAAATTAAATCTAAGAGATATGTAACTGAACGGTTACAGGTTTGTGAAAAGACATTGTAACTGTATACTGATCATCAATAGTGACTGGTTGAAGCTCCTGGCAAGTAAGGATTGCATCAAGGGAACGTCCATAAATGATGTTACGAAAAATAAATCATCTTCAATCCCTTCTCCATTAATTGTCCCGCTTTTCGTATAATTTTTTTTATAAATTGATATGAGTAGTCACACTTTTAGAAACCCTCTCCCTCCCACTAAAACCGTGACGTAATTTATGGACGTTCCCTAAGATAAGGTGGTATCCGTTGATAACATAACAATAAATTTGAAAATAAATGACATCCTTAACCCTTTCGGGACGGATGGGTCATATATGCCCAGCGTTTGAGATTGGCTGTGAAATATCACCGAAGAGATCTAGGTCCCCAGTTTCTTCAGCAAAAATGTTCATAAGGATATCGGCTACTCAGGAAAAAATATTGGAGGTCAAGTTTGACTATACCCTGAAGACCTAGATATCCACTAGAGGCCTGAATAAGAGAAACGCGGATAGAAAATATGACTCTGCCAACACTGCATTCAATCTTCTCCATCAAAGAACAACACATGAAAAGGAAGAAATGGTTTATGATGATAAAATCTCACAATCCGCTATTTTATGTGTCCACATCACATAACAATAGAATCCAATAAACAATGGCATTTCATTTCATAATCTATAAATGACTTGCATATATTATTGCAAACTAATGTAAAATACATTAAATTTTATTTATTTAAAGATGATATAAAATCGATGATATAAAACGGCCAAATGTTTTCAGTATTTGAGCCAACATTTTGGCTGCTTGACAGGTCTCCTGCTCAATTGGCTGCTGTTTTTTGACGGTTCGATTGGCGGCACATACCTATCCGCGTTTCTCTTATTCAGGCCTCTAATATCCACAACCTTGGGAAGATTTTTCTTCTGACAGCTTGCAGATGATTCTGAAATATTTGGATCCTATACCACATTGTTTAATAAATCTGAACACTCAATCAAGTTTAGTAATCTTAATCGTTGAGACAGTGATCAGTTTTCTGGAATACGAGATGTTCAAGGTTTTCCAAAACGTTATCGAATTCAGCCCACGGTATCTACCAAATCAACCAAGGCATATGCAAAGTCTTTATCATCGGCATATACCCAATCCAGTCCAACAGGCACATGCGCATCATTTAAATCCAGTTTTCTCAATGATGTTTGAGGTTTTCCAAAACGTTCCCAAGTTCAACCCAAAGTATCTACCGGACAACCAAGGCTTCTTGCAATGTCCTCAACATCGATACGTGCGTTAATATATCCAATAAGAATAATGTAAACACAATTTTCTGGAATACGAGGTGTTCACGGTTAGATCTGGTCCGGTCTAGAGTATTTTCGGTTGGGAATCATTCTAGATTCCCTGGGCATAATGTTCTCCTTGTGCTTGCCTCACAAGATACCTGCTCATGTAATGGCATAGAAAAGCTTTCAATTAATAACTGAGAAAAAGCTAATAGAATACTAAGCTGAAAAGGACAAGTTCCAGTTGGAATGTAGCCATAGCAAAAGAGGAAGAAGAAGATGTCCAAAATCCTCCAAAATGATCTTGAGTTAAGATCAAGATATCTACTAGATGTACAATAACTAAGGGGGTGTTTGTATCGTGCAATTTACCTGCGGACTTTTTTGTTGAGGCGTATAACGGACTTGAATGACAATAATGGTGTATAACGGACAACACGACTTCCAGAATATTTTAGCCAACCGTAAAGGTCTGCAGTAGCTAGTACAAGCGATGATTGAAGTCATATAAGCTAAATGGACTCATTGGGGTATCATATCTAACATCTTTCATAGGTTGGATCATTGGATAGGTCAAAGCGGAAAATTCGGTATTGAAATGATCTGAAATCCATGACGTTTTGAAGAGATGTAATACAGTATTGAGATGTGGAACAGAAATTCTTGGGAAATTGTTCGAAAATACTATCAAAGTAACCGTGAAAATATTTTTGTTTGGCATCATTTGTTCCAATGATTCGATATCGAACAGAACTGTCTAAGAACAAAAACTCATGGAGGGTCCGCTGTAGCTTGTAAAAGAATTAAGTGGTATCCTACTAGCTCGATGGAACTGCTGGAATGTTTGTAATGTTATGCACGGATATTAAGGACGGGTAGATCACATGTTCGGAACTCCAGGACATTTTTAAGAACAGAAAAGACTCGTAGTAGCTTGTAAAAGTATTAATTACCATTCTATCACCTCGACGGACCTGCTGGGATGTTTAGCGATACACAGTTACATTGTTCAGGACTAAGTTGAGCAACCAGATCACATGTTCTGAACTCAAGGACGTTTTGATCAACCGAAAAGGCCTGTAGTAGCTTGTAAACATAATGAGTGAAATACTATCGGCAAAATGGACCTGCTGGGATGTTCAACGATGCATGGATACATCGTTCAGGACTTGGTTGATCGGTTGGATCACATGTTCTGATTTGAACTCAAGGATGTTTTGGAGAAACCAAAAGGCCTTTAGTTGCGTGTAAAAGTAATGATTGAAATCTTATCGGCTCTATGTACCGGCTAAGATGTTCAACGATGCACGAATACGTCCTTCAAGGCTTGGTTGATAGGGTAAATCGCATGTTCTGGACTCCAAGGCGTTTTGGAGACCCTGAAATAGTTTACGTTTATTTAAAACTTGATCAATTTATGTCTTATGATCACATAGATATTTTTGGACATAAATCCCAGCTTAGGAGATTTTGTTTGTAGACATATTTCCTAATGCATTCGAGGATATGTACTCCAGAACAGTTTGGACGGCCTAGAACATCCGAAAAAGTTTCTCAACGATTTTTCAGTTATATCAGAACGCCAGATAACAATGTAATCCTTCGTCCTGAAATAATAAAGTGCCAACAAAGCCGCATCTTGTCTCTTTTATTTCGATGGGGGGAAGTCGGTGAAAAGAAACCTTGTCTTGTTAGTTACGGCTTTATTACCGCTAGTGCTTGAAATACTATAAATACAACATTTGACCAGACACTAACCCAAGTTATTTAATTTTAAAAGCTAAATCTCTAAAAAAACCCAGATTAATCCACCTAGCAGTGATGATGCCCTGTAAATCGTATAATGCTGAATTCCAAAAAGTGTGTCTACAAAATTTGTACACATACACACATACAGACATCACTTCAATTCGTCGAGCTGAGTCGATCGGTATATGAAAATCGGCCTTCCGGGCCTCCTATCAAAATTTTGTTTTTGAAGCAATATTATAGCCTTTACGTACACTTAGTGTACGAGAAAGGCAAAAACGATTGAATTTTCTTGTTGATAAAAACGGAATAATTTTGTTGACGAAATCTGAGCGTGATAAAATCGGAGCGTGACAAAATCGGAACGTGATAAAATCGGAACGTATCTGTATTAAAGCTGTACGAATACAAGGCCAGTAACTTGGACCAGTTCAAGAAGTAATTCTCAAAATCTGGAACGAAATGCCCATGAAGACCGTGCGTGCCGCTTACGATGGGTTTTAAAATCGTTTGAAGCTCGTGAAGAAGTATAAAATAGAGGTAATTCCAAAAGAAATGCTACAAACGTTCCTTATAAACAATACTTACAATGAAGTGCAACCGGGAAAAGAAATAATTTAATCTCAATTTTTAAACATTTTTCGAAAGTGTATTCGAACTTATTGAACACCCTGTATGTTGTTAAATCACGAGTTAAATCGTGACATCCTCAAAACATTTGTATTTACACAGACAGATCATGTCTCTACAACAAATCATTTCATGCAAACTTATATTTAACTGGTATTTGTATTGAATTGTTGAAATTCTAAACATTTTACAAATAAAATGTTGTGTTCTACCTTTTAGTCTACGTGGTAATCTAAATTAGGAAATCTGCGTTGCACCTAAGAAAAACTAAAAGGATATTCAGAGCCTTATGCCATTCTTATATCAACTAAATGAAAAGCCAACCCCTCATTATCGGTAAAAACTGCTTCCATCTATGTGTTGGACCAACTTTCAGCGGAACTTTCCCATTCTCTTGCTCGAAAGCAAGCACGACGTGGTTAGTTCTGCACTATTCTCATATTTGAAAGCGATTTCCATCTCATTAAATTTCCAAACTGTGAACAACACATACGTTTATGGATACATAAATGTTTTACAGTTCAACAACGGCTGCGTCCCGAAGCTACGTTCAAGCAAAACCATTCGGATAAGTTCTGATGGAAAACTATCAACTGGCAAACATAAATGGTGGTGTTTGCCGTTTAAAATTGATCTTTTAACTCGAATACTACCGATATGACAATGTACCGACGCGATGCTCAAAATATTACAATTCATTCGTTATATGATAAACAGTATTAAACATATTAACTCTTTTATACTAAATTACAGAATTTCCAATAGAGAAACCTTTAGCTTCATGTCGTTGATACAACATATATTGATGTCCCAAAATGAGATAACGGTTTACTTCATTAACTTCTCCAACTGTTTTGTTTGTAGATTTTCTGAAAGTTTTTGGTGGTAATCATCTACCTACAACATTTCAAAAACAGTTTTCCATTTCATAATCCAAGCAACCTTTTTCCATGAGAATGTTTAAAATGGCCGGTAAGAATTTGCTGTTCGTCTTTGTTTTACATTCTATCCACCTGCCACACGATTATGGGCGATAATCAAATTCAAATACCGAAAAGCATGACTAAATAAGTGTTTGATAATTGGAAAGCATTCAAATGGAAACTGATTGAAATTTCTCTGCAAAAAAAGTCCGAATAAATTTCCAATCAAAACTGGCTGGGTGATGTTCCTAGAAAGCACAAGCCCAACAAGTTGCAGTTAACCTTCACAATCGCTGTTCAAAAATAAGCATAAAGATTTACAAAAGCGTAGCTACAACAGAAAACGCCCCGGGTCTTGTGATGAAGGTCGGATTGAACTTTTCAGAAAGTTACGGCCAGTGATAGTTCAATCCGTATCAGACCAATGGTTAAGACGGTTTTTTCCTGCGCTTAGCTTTTTACAGCATCATCCATCGCCGACTATCGCATATTTGTAGGACGGGGAATGGTGTTCATATTCGCATCGTAAAACCAGCGCCAGGTCATATCCATATGCAGCCGTTCAAGGGCCGCTGCGCTCTCGGTTCGACAAAACATGGAAAGCACATAACACACAACAGCTGGGCCTTCGGCGAAATGAGATTTGGCTCTGATTCATGTCGGCCGGAGGTGGTTTGGGAAACCAAAAATCGAAAGAGGATATGGTGAAACCTTTGCATTCATTTAACAGACAGCCTAAAATGGAATGGGATGGAGTGATTGTTCAAAGCTTTTCAACGATGCTTGTTTCGAGGAAACAATTTGCTATAAAGCGAATGTAAAAAGTGAATAGCAGTTAATCTGTTTTATCATGTCATGCATTCAGTGTAATTTAAGGACAAGTTACAGTTTTAATTAATTGAAAAACTTACATAGCTTGATTAAATAATATGGGAAAAAAGAAAATAAACATGAATTTTTTGAGAAAAAAAATTATTTCCTCAAAGAACCGAAATGGATATATTACGGTCTTGAGTCACCTCAACGGTAAGGATCAACAGGGGAGTGTGAGGTCGCTTACACTTTAGCTCTTAAGCTCCGATAATAGATATTGATATTTTGACATATGTCATGAATGCGCCGACAACCGATCGAAACAGATGCCTAAGTTTCATTTAACAAAGAAAACATGGTTACTGGTTACCTTTTAAAAAGTGTATTTTATAATTGAGTGCGCGAAGTTATTGGTGTAGTTAGTATACGGGGATGTCTTTGGTGAAATATGTGTGGTCGTGCGATAATATCAGAAGTACATGGATCAATAACGAATATCTCAGAACAGCTCTGGAAGAGTGAAGTGAATTGTTCGTGAGATTAGAAGTGATCTTTGCTTCCTCAATTCATTCATCCGGAATTGGATCAATTTGCTTGAATATGGTTTTTATATGAAACTAAATGCGCACTGGATTAAAAATCCGAAGTTTGTTTATGGATCCATTATCCAAATGATAATGGTAGCATAAACAGGCGGGGCTTATTGCAAGTGAAAGTGACCTCGGGCTGGACGTGAGTTACCAGGCAGTCTGAAATGGGTCGCTGGAGCTGCAGTAGAGCTAACACCTTCTAACTCCCGGGTTAAAGCTGACTAACCAAACATAGGCAATTAACTTTGAATGTACTGAACTCGAGTGGTGATCTCTCTTCGCTTATGTGGTCGGGTTGGGATCTGACGACCAACTGGCACAATCTCACACAACCCCACTTCATCGAGCGCCGTTGCTGATGAAGCAAGTATGTAGGAGCCAGACAGTACTAAATACTCATCCTACTTGGTTGGCGTTTGTACAAAAATACATATGAGAGAGTTAGTTCTGAAAATGTATTGCGAGTGTTCGGCTACGTGCCCGGTGCTGGGAATTTGGTTTCATCAGTAAACGCTAAGCTGCGGAGGACGACGGAGGTCCTTCGTAGCTTAGTAGGGAAAGCACCTGTCTAGCGTACTGGTTTCGTGGGATCAAACCCAACCGAAGAGAGCGGTTACCCTCTATCACATGTTGTGCAAATGCATAATCGAGATTCAGACATAGTAATTAAAACATATATCAAATGTAGATTACAAAGAATGGCTGATAATGGTATTTTCCAATAATAGTTTTATCGTAACTCCTAAATCCAATCGTATCCACTACATTCTTCCCCACCTCTACTCTCAAGATGTTTTATAATTCGAATGCCAATATTGCAAATATCTTTGATTCTTCAATAAACATCAATTCAATTCCTTACAAACCTTTTGTTAATTGCCCATATGACAAAATATGAAAAACCAATGCGAACGACACAATACGTAAACCAATTCAAAAGCAATAACAATCCATATCAGAAACAGTGAAAAAAATCCAAAATAAGAAAAAAACTCAAATCCAATCCAAAAGCAAACCAATCCAAACGCAATGCGAATTCAACTCAAATCCAATCAAAATCCAATCCAAAACCAATCTAACTTGAATGCAATCCTAATTCAATAAAAATGTAATAAAAACCCAATCCAACTTTATTCCACATCAACTCCAAATTTGATCCAGGTCCTTTCCAATTCCAATCCAAATCCAATCCAAAAAAAAATCCAATCCAATCCAAACATAATTCGATCCAAATCCAAACCAAATCCAATCCATATCCAATCCAATTCAAATCCGATCCAACTCCAATCCAAATTCAATCCAAATCCAATCAAAATCCAAATCAAATCCAAATCTAAATCAAATCCGACCCAAATCAAATCTAAATCTATTACAAATTCCACCCAAATCCATATCTTATCCAATTTCAATCAAAATGCAATAGGAATCTTATTCAAAAGCCAATCGAAATCAAATCAAAATCCAATCCAAATCCAATCCAAATCCAATCCAAATCCAATCCAAATCCAATCCAAATCCAATCCAAATCCAATCCAAATCCATCCAAATCCAATCCAAATACAAATCCAATCCAAATCCAATCCAAATTCAATCCAAATCCAATCCAAATCCAATCCAAATCCAATCCTAATCCAAAGCCAAATCCAATCTAAATCCAATCCAAATCAAATCCAAATCCAAATCCAAACCAAATCCAATCCATATCCAATCCAATTCAAATCCGATCCAAATCCAATCCAAATCCAATCCAAATCCAATCCAAATCCAATCCAAATCCAAATCAAATCCGACCCAAATCAAATCTAAATCTATGACAAATCCAATCCAAATCCAATCCAAATCCAATCCAAATCCAATCCAAATCCAATCCAAATCCAATCCAAATCCAATCCAAATCCAATCCAAATCCAAACGAAACCAACCAAACCAATCCAAACCAATCCAAACCAATCCAAACCAATCCAACCCAATCCAAACCAATCCAAACCAATCCAAACCAATCCAAACCAATCCAAACCAATCCAAACCAACCAAACCAATCCAAATCCAATCCAAATCCAATCCAAATCCACTTAAAATCCAATCCAAATCCAATCCAAATCCAATCCTAGTCCAAAGCCAAATCCAATCTAAATCCAATCCTAATCAAATCCAAATCCAAACCAAATCCAATCCATATCCAATCCAATTCAAATCCGATCCAAATCCAATCCAAATCCAATCCAAATCCAAATCAAATCTGACCCTAACCTAATCATCAAACCTAACCATCAAACCTAAATCTATGACAAATCCAATCCAAATCCAATCCAAATCCAATCCAAATCCAATCCAAATCCAATCCAAATCCAATACAAATCCAATACAAATCCAATCCAAATCCAATCCAAATCCAATCCAAATCCAATCCAAATCCAATCCAAATCCAATCCAAATCCAATCCAAATCCAATCCAAATCCAATCCAAATCCAATCCAAATCCAATCCAAATCCAATCCAAATCCAAATCAAATCCAAATCAAATCCAACCCAAATCAAATCTCAATCTATTACAAATCCTATCCAAATCCATATCTTATCCAATTTCAATCAAAATGCAATAGGAATCTTATTCAAAAGCCAATCGAAATCAAATTAAAATCCAATCCAAATCCAATCCAAATCCAATCCAAATCCAATCCAAATCCAATCCAAATCCAATCCAAATCCAATCCAAATCCAATCCAAATCCAATCCAAATCCAATCCAAATCCAATCCAAACCAATCCAAACCAATCCAAACCAATCCAAATCCAATCCAAATCCAATCCAAACCAATCCAAACCAATCCAAACCAATCCAAACCAATCCAAACCAATCCAAATCCAATCCAAATCCAATCCAAATCCAATCCAAATCCAATCCAAATCCAATCCAAATCCAATCCAAATCCAATCCAAATCCAATCCAAATCCAATCCAAATCCAATCCAAATCCAATCCAAATCCAATCCAAATGATGATGATGATGGTCCCGCCACATACCCCTACAAAGGTTTGAGCTGGACGAGTTATCTTTAAGATAATTAAATAAGATCAATGTAATCGGTTTTGCAAACAAACGATCCGATTGTATATACAGATATAAAATCCAAAAAAAAATTCCATACTGTACAGCAAAAATAAATTGGTAAAATGAACTAAAGAACTACACCTAGAATTTTTGTAATCAACAGTAGTGATACATGGAGCTCATCAAAAGCTAAACTTGTGAAACCTCGCACAGATTTCAACAGCTCCGCCAAACATCGCGTTCTTTTTCACAAACCAATATCGCAATCTAAAACTCACATGTATCTGAACATGGATCATTAGGTTCGACAACCAAACATCAAAACTTGTGTAACCGCTCCGTCGATAACAAAAGTTTCGGAACAACCGCGAGTACAAAATAATCTACCAGAAGGCTTACTACTAATTCAAGAGCATGATTCAACAGTTCGAAATATGCAAGTTTTTAAATAAATTCAAAATCATTCATATCTGTAATCCGCGCGCGATGCTCAAACTTTTGTAGACTACACAAAGAAAGGTTCAAAAATAAACTACGTCAATAAATTAAAATCCATCATCATCATCGAGGCGAACGTCATAGCTTATTAATGCCTCAATAAATGATAAAAAATAAAAAATGGTCCATAAAAATCATCCGTTGTTAAAGACTTCGTCAAGATACATGTGTTAACAGGTAAAAAATTGCCGGGTAGCTGTTCAAAAGGCAGCTTTGACGTGTGAAATACATTGTCTCTTAAACTGTGTTAGCGTGACTGCACGTTTGATGTGTGAAGGCATCGAATTGAAAACATTTATACCTTTGAAAAACAAAGAGTTTTGTGAAGCGCCATACAGAAAATAGGGTGTTCTCACATTATCCGCGTGTCTAGTATTATAACTATGAATATCACTTCCTCTTTCAATTCGATCACACAAATATCGAGGCAGTAAACCGTTTATTACTTTAAAATGAACACCATAGTCAAGTACACTATTCTTTTGCTTCACTGACAGCCATTGTAAGGCGTCCAACAGGAAAGTTGAGGAAGTGAATCTATCACATTTTAAAATCAAACGCATTATTTTATTTTGTAAGCGCTGCAATCTCGATATTTGTGTTTCGTTAGCCAAGAAAAGGATGGAAGGGCAAAAATCCAGATGAGGAGAGATGATTGATTTATACAAGAGTATTTTGCTACCAATAGTCAAATCGTGTTTTAATCGACAGAGCATTCCATACTTCTTGGCTATTTTCTTGATAACATTGTCAATATGTATGTCAAATTTTAGCTTGTCATCAATAATCACGCCAAGATATTTAATATCGCGGACGCGATCAATTGTCTCATCATCAATTTTAACAGAGAAATCTCATTTACTCGGGTTCGCGAAATTACCATGTATTTTGTTTTATTAATATTCAATTTCAATTGCTTGTATTTCAACCATCTACTTAGAGAGTGTAAATCCTCGTTCAAGCGTGAAACGGCATCTGCTAAATTTTTAGCTGCAATGAATATCACGGTGTCATCAGCAAAAAGATTTATATCACAAAATCGTAAGACTCGTCGCATGTCATTTATATACATAATGAATAAAATAGGCCCTAATACACTTCCCTGTGGCACTCCTAGCGTGTTCTCCACGGGACTAGAAACAGAATCATTAAAAGCAGTCCTTTGAGATCTGTCAGACAAATAGCTTTCAAACCAATTGTATGCAGATCCCGAAATTCCAAAGCGCTTGATTGTGCTCAACAATAAGGGCTGAGAAATTGTCTCAAAAGCGCGTTTTAGATCCAAGAACACAGCAACAATCGTATCTTTACGCTCTACATTTTCCTTCCATTTAGCTAATACCAAGTTCAATGCGGTTTCACAAGAATGACCTTCTCGATATCCCGATTGTTCCGGTATCAGCAAGTTATTTCTATTCAAATACTCAAGCAGCTGGCCTTTTACTACAAGTTCCAAAATTTTCTCTAATGTGTGCAACATATTGATAGGACGAAACTCTTCGGCTTTAATCGTCCCAGCAACTTTTTGAATCGAATCCTAGAGATTCCTTCCAAACTTGTGGCACGTGCCCAGTTCGTAAAGATTCATTTATAAGGTCCAGCAAGTTGTGTCCGATGACATCAAAGCAGTCTTGTATTACCTTGGCATTAACATTATCGACTCCAGCCGTTTTTCCAATTGAAAAGCAAATATTTTCAAGTTCTTCTAATGTTATTGGGTGAAATCCATCAAATCTACAATTAAAATTAATCGGCTGTTTTATTTCGTCAGGCTCATCAACTAACTCAATTGACTGGTTAATCAGTGAGACACTGTTGACGAAATATTGATTGAATTTATCTGTAATAACTTGTTCTGACTGTTCTAATGTGCCATCGAAGGTTATGGATCGCGGTTTGCTACTATTAGGTTTTAACAAGTATTTCAAAATTTTCCATTACTCTTTGCTGTTGTTTTGATGCTGATCAATTTTCCTCTGAATATATTCGCATCTCGTTTTTTCAACATATGCGAATATTTATTACGCGCGACCTGATACCTTTTCCAATGAATAGCATTATTACTTCTACAAAAATTTCTGTACAATTTGTCCCTTTTACGTTTGAATCGTAAAAAATCCAGATTGTACCAGCTGTTCGAGTTTTTCAGAGATACATATTTATGTTCTATTAGATTATTGGTACAGGTTTTCAAAACGTCAGTAAGAACAGCTGATTTTTGATCTAACGAACCGACGTTTGATTGAAAATCCACGTTTCTTGCGACAAGACCCGAGATAGCTTGTTTTGAATATTTTCTCCAGCACTTTAATTTGATAAGATCACTATTATTATCACTATTATCATCTACGTTAATTACTAGAGTTTCATGATCGGTTATTTTCAAATCACAAATCGTTACCGTACTAACGGAATCGAAATTAGAATATACATGATCAATTAAAGTTCTACTCTGCTGAGAAATACGTGTGTAATCGAAGACCTTTTGTTTCAAATCAAAAAAGTCTGCTAACCGTTTCAAATGATTCGAATTATGGATGTCACACCAATTGATATTAAAATCGCCAGCGAGTATATTTAATTTACTAGGATCTATGAACATCTCCAACCAGTTCTCCAAAATTTCAACAAATCGCTGGTCATTTGAACTGGGAGAGTGATATAAAACTCTATAGTTACCCATCTTCATGCCACGTTCAACTGCAATGCCTAAGAACCAGTTACCATCACAAACTTCGTTCAATTGAAGCTTGAATTGAACCGATTCTTTGACATAAATAGCAACACCGCCAGTGTGTCTTGAATGTGATAAACAAGCAGCTACACTGTAACCCGGGATACTGTACTGTTCGAAAGAATCACTGTCAACGATATGCGTTTCAGATAAAAAGACTAAAATGGACGTTTATCTTCTACAAGCTGACGTAATGCAACGTAGTTTGTAGAGAGACCTGCAATGTTCAAATACAAAATATCGAATTTATTTACATTCATACTAGAACTTGGTTGCTATTCATTGAAATGCAAGCTGCTCTTTTGCGATCAATCATCTTTTATACACTTTGCATTCAGTACTGAATGCTCCGTGTTTAACGTCCAAATACGTTTTACGTTCTTGATTCATTTTATTACAATTAACACATTTCAATACAGATGACGTGCATTCAGATGTCTTGTGAGGTCCACTGCACTTAGAGCACGCGATAGCGTTTTTGCAATCTGTGCTCATGTGCCCAAATTCTCCACATTGGAAACACCTAAGAATACTAATCTCAGGAACAACAAGGCACCGATCAAACCTTATATTTACTTTCTTCGCGGTCAACAAACAGCTATGACTGTCTTTATCGACTTCAATCACAACGTTGTACTTGTTGTATTTGAAACGAGGATTTTCAAACACCCGTATTACTTTTTACATCATTGATAGCGATGTCTTCATTCTGATCTTTAAAATCTGAATGAAGTCATCGAAGGAAAGTTTCTCGCTCATGCCCATCACTTTTAACCTTGGCACCGATGAGGGAACAACAGCATTGTAATTTTCACCCAACTCGCTTTGAATGCCTTCTTTCACAACATTAATACTATATCCTGTTGCACACTCAGCAATAATAGAGCCGTTTTTCCTGTTTCTAAAGTTACTGATTTTGTGTGTTTTTTGGATCTAATTTGGTAGTCAAAAATTTCCGAGTATCATCGCTACTCTGGTTGGACTCTTTCGGTTTTATCACTTTAACCGGACGAGCCTTACGAACAACCTTCACATCATTAGCGGTCGTACTTTTGTCTTAGTTTTATTACTACTATTACTTTTCATCCCAGTGCACTTCTTCTTAACAATATCCGCGAAACTAACCTTTTCATTAAAAACATCATCAGACGCGTCGTCTGCTTCCCGAACCTTTCGCTTTTTACCTCTGGGATTAAGTGCCGACGAAGTCGAACGAGATGAACCTTGCATTACATTCATTGCATCTACTTTACTGCGCGCATCAAATTGTAAAATGAACCTTTCATATTTTCCAACTCATTTCCAATTAAATCCTGAAAACCAGAGACTGCATTGTCTAAGGCATTTTGTACCTTTTTCCCCAATTGCTCCATCCCGTCTTTCAACACGATGTTTATCTGAGCAGCAATATTGTCTCGAATACCACCGATCGAATCCGAGAGTGAAGAAATCTTCTTCATCTCTTATTCCAACTTTTGTGTATTCGAGAACAAAATATTCTGCTCGCCACAACACTGGCTTGATAAACATTGATCACACTTGAACACAACATATACATTCTCCGTGACCAGCTTTGCCAATGGTTTGGTCATGGAAGTGCACTTGTAGTGGTACACTTTAGCGCAACCACAACCCGAACAACTCATAGGCAAATCGCTGGGCAGGACCCCCATACCGCACTCACTGCACTCAACCATCTCGCTACTACCTTCACACAGCTCAAACGGTACCAATGCAGACGACACAAAACACAAAGAAACAATAAAGGCGCAAAAATGTTACCGGCCGCCAGCTGCTGCTGGGGCAGAAAATCCACAATTAAACGAAAATAACCAGCAGCGACAACCTGTCGGCTAGTTATTTCGATGCAGAAAACACTTGGGCACGCAAAGGAAATGTATTTCCCGCGGCACTTGATCAATTTCACACGTTAATTGATTTTTATTTATCACTGCACTGCAGAAACAAACTACACCGTTCACCGTTTCACCAAATTATAAATCCAATCCAAATCCAATCCAAATCCAATCCAAATCCAATCCAAATCCAATCCAAATCCAATCCAAATCCAATCCAAATCCAATCCAAATCCAATCTAAATCCAATCCAAATCCAATCCAAATCCAATCCAAATCCAATCCAAATCCAAATCCAATCCAATCCAAATCCAATCCAAATCCAATCCAAATCCAAATCCAATCCAATCCAATCAAACCAATCAAACCAATCAAACCAATCCAAACCAATCCAAATCCAATCAAACCAACCAAACCAATCCAAACCAATCCAAACCAACCAAACCAATCCAAACCAATCCAAACCAACCAAACCAATCCAAACCAACCAAACCAACCAATCCAAACCAACCAAACCAATCCAAACCAATCCAAACCAATCCAAACCAATCCAAATCAACCAATCAATCCAATCAAACCAACCAACCAACCAACCAAATCCCAACCAAACCAATCCAAACCAATCCAAACCAATCAAATCCAATCCAAATCCAATCCAACCAATCCAATCCAAATCCAATCCAATCCAAACCAATCCAAACCAAATCCAACCAATCCAAACCAACCAAATCCAATCCAAACCAATCCAAACCAATCCAACCAACCAAATCCAAACCAATCCAAACCAATCCAAACCAATCCAAACCAATCCAAACCAACCAAACCAACCAAACCAATCAAATCCAAACCAATCCAATCCAATCCAACCAAACCAATCCAAACCAATCCAAACCAAACCAATCCAAATCCAACCAATCCAATCAAACCAACCAAACCAATCCAAACCAAACCAATCCAACCAACCAAACCAAACCAAACCAAACCAACCAAATCCAATCCAAACCAAACCAAACGAATCCAATCAAATCCAATCCAAACCAATCCAAACCAAACCAAACCAATCCAAATCCAATCCAAACCAATCCAAATCAAACCAAACCAATCCAAACCAACCAAACCAACCAACCAACCAATCCAAACCAACCAAACCAATCCAAATCCAATCCAAACCAATCCAAACCAACCAATCCAACCAAACCAATCCAAACCAATCAAAACCAATCCAAACCAATCCAAACCAATCCAAACCAATCCAAACCAACCAAATCCAACCAACCAAACCAATCCAAACCAACCAAACCAATCCAAACCAATCCAAACCAACCAAACCAATCCAAACCAATCCAAACCAATCCAACCCAACCCAAACCAAATCAAATCCAAACCAAAACCAATCCAAACCAAATCCAAACCAACCAAACCAACCAAATCCAATCCAACCAACCAAAATCCAACCAAACCAATCCAAACCAAAATCCAACCAAACCAATCCAAACCAATCCAAACCAATCCAAACCAATCCAAACCAACCAAATCCAATCCAAACCAATCCAAATCCAACCAAACCAATCCAAACCAATCCAAACCAATCCAAACCAATCCAAACCAATCCAAACCAATCCAAACCAATCAAACCAATCCAAACCAATCCAAACCAAATCCAAATCCAAATCAAACCAACCCAAACCAATCAAATCAATCCAATCCAACCATCCAAACCAAATCAATCCAATCCAAATCCAATCCAATCCAACCAAAACCAATCAAACCAATCCAAATCCAACCAAACCAATCCAAATCCAATCCAAACCAATCCAAATCCAATCCAAACCAACCAAATCCAATCCAAACCAATCCAAACCAATCCAAACCAATCCAAACCAATCCAAACCAATCCAAACCAATCCAAACCAATCCAACCAAACCAATCCAAACCAATCCAAATCCAACCAAATCCAATCCAAACCAATCCAAACCAAACCAAATCCAATCCAACCAACCAAACCAACCAAACCAATCCAAACCAAACCAATCCAAACCAAACCAAACCAAACCAATCCAAACCAATCCAATCCAAACCAATCCAAACCAATCCAAACCAAACCAACCAAACCAATCCAAACCAATCCAACCAATCAAAATCCAATCCAAACCAATCCAAACCAAACCAAATCCAATCCAACCAATCCAACCAATCCAAACCAACCAATCAAATCCAACCAAACCAAATCAAACCAATCCAACCAATCCAAACCAAATCCAAACCAATCCAAACCAATCCAAACCAATCCAAACCAATCCAACCAAACCAATCCAAACCAACCAAATCCAATCCAAACCAATCCAAACCAATCCAAACCAATCAAACCAATCCAAACCAAACCAATCCAATCCAATCCAAATCCAAACCAATCCAAACCAATCCAAACCAACCAAACCAATCCAAACCAATCCAACCAATCCAAACCAATCCAACCAATCCAAACCAATCCAAACCAACCAAACCAATCCAAACCAATCCAAACCAATCCAAACCAAACCAACCAACCAAACCAAACCAAACCAATCCAAACCAACCAAACCAATCCAAACCAACCAAACCAATCCAAACCAACCAAACCAATCCAAACCAATCCAAACCAACCAAACCAACCAATCCAAACCAACCAATCCAAACCAATCCAAACCAACCAAACCAATCCAAACCAATCCAAACCAATCCAAACCAACCAAACCAAACCAACCAAACCAATCCAAACCAATCCAATCCAACCAACCAACCAAATCCAACCAATCCAAACCAATCCAAACCAACCAAACCAATCCCAAACCAATCCAAACCAATCCAAATCCAAACCAAACCAAACCAAACCAAATCCAATCCAAACCAATCCAAACCAATCCAAATCCAATCCAAACCAACCCAAACCAATCCAAACCAACCAAACCAATCCCAAACCAACCAAACCAATCCAAACCAATCCAAACCAATCCAAACCAATCCAAACCAACCAAACCAATCCAAACCAAATCCAAACCAACCAAACCAATCCAAACCAATCCAAACCAATCCAACCAACCAAACCAAACCAAACCAATCCAAACCAATCCAAACCAATCCAAATCCAATCCAACCAATCCAAACCAATCCAAACCAACCAAACCAACCAAACCAATCCAAACCAACCAAATCCAATCCAAACCAATCCAAACCAATCCAAACCAATCCAAACCAACCAAACCAATCCAAACCAACCAATCCAACCAACCAAACCAATCCAAACCAATCCAAACCAATCCAAACCAACCAAACCAACCAAACCAATCCAAACCAACCAAACCAATCCAAACCAATCCAAACCAATCCAAACCAACCAACCAAAACCAACCAATCCAAACCAATCCAAACCAAACCAAACCAAATCCAATCCAAACCAATCCAAACCAACCAAACCAACCAAACCAATCCAACCAATCCAAACCAATCCAAACCAATCCAAACCAATCCAAACCAATCAACCAAATCCAAACCAACCAAACCAATCCCAAACCAACCAAACCAATCCAACCAACCAAACCAATCCAAACCAATCCAAACCAAACCAACCAAACCAAACCAATCCAAACCAATCCAAACCAATCCAAACCAAACCAAACCAATCCAAACCAATCCAAACCAATCCAAACCAATCCAAACCAATCCAACCAATCCAAACCAATCCAAACCAAACCAAACCAATCCAAACCAAACCAATCCAACCAATCCAAACCAATCCAAACCAATCCAAACCAATCCAAACCAATCCAAACCAACCAAACCAATCCAAACCAATCCAACCCAACCAAACCAATCCAAACCAATCCAAACCAATCCAAACCAAACCAATCCAAACCAATCCAACCAACCAAACCATCCAACCAAATCCAACCAACCAATCCAAACCAACAAATCCAATCCAAATCCCATCCAAACCAATCCAAACCAATCCAAACCAACCAAACCAATCCAACCAACCAAACCAATCCAAACCAATCCAAACCAATCCAAACCAATCCAAACCAATCCAACCAACCAATCCAATCCAAACCAACCAAATCCAACACAAACCAATCCAAACCAATCCAAACCAATCCAAACCAACACAAACCAATCCAAACCAATCCAAACCAATCCAAACCAATCCAAACCAATCCAAACCAATCCAAACCAATCCAAACCAATCCAAACCAATCCAAACCAATCCAAACCAATCCAAACCAATCCAAACCAATCCAAACCAATCCAAACCAATCCAAACCAATCCAAACCAATCCAAACCAACCAAACCAACCAAACCAACCAAACCAATCCAAACCAATCCAAACCAATCCAAACCAATCCAAACCAATCCAAACCAATCCAAACCAATCCAAATCCAATCCAAACCAACCAAACCAATCCAACCAACCAAATCCAATCCAAACCAATCCAAATCCAATCCAAACCAATCCAAACCAATCCAAACCAATCCAAACCAATCCAAACCAATCCAAACCAATCCAAACCAATCCAAATCCAATCCAAACCAATCCAAACCAATCCAAACCAATCCAAACCAATCCAAACCAATCCAAACCAACCAAACCAATCCAAACCAATCCAAATCCAATCCAAACCAATCCAAACCAAACCAACCAACCAATCCAAACCAATCCAAACCAATCCAAATCCAACCAAACCAAACCAACCAAACCAATCCAAACCAATCCAAACCCATCCAACACCAATCCAAACCAACCAACCAAATCTAACCAAACCAATCCAAACCAATCCAAACCAACCCAAACCAATCCAAACCAATCCAAACCAATCCAAACCAATCCAACCAACCAAACCAATCCAACCAAACCAATCCAAACCAATCCAAACCAATACAACCAATCCAATCCAAACAAACCAATCCAATCCAAACCAATCCAAACCAACCAAACCCAATCCAAACCAATCCAAACCAACAAATCCAAACCAATCCAAACCAACTTAACCAATCCAAACCAATCCAAACCAATCCAAACCAATCCAAACCAATCCAAACCAATCCAAATCCAAATCCAAATCCAAATCCAAACCAATCCAAACCAATCCAAACCAATCCAAACCAACACAACCAAAATCCAAACCAATCCAAACCAATCCAAACCAACCAAACCAATCCAAACCAATCCAAACCAACCAAACCAATCCAACCAATCCAAACCAATCCAAACCAATCCAAACCAATCCAAACCAACCAAACCAATCCAAACCAATCCAAACCAATCCAAACCAATCCAAACCAATCCAAACCAACCAAACCAATCCAAACCAACCAAACCAATCCAAACCAACCAAACCAACCAAACCAATCCAAACCAATCCAAACCAATCCAAACCAATCCAAACCAATCCAAACCAACCAAACCAATCCAACCAATCCAAACCAATCCAAACCAATCCAAACCAATCCAAACCAATCCAAACCAATCCAAACCAATCCAAACCAATCCAAACCAACCAAACCAATCCAAACCAATCCAACCAATCCAAACCAATCCAAACCAATCCAAACCAATCCAAACCAATCCAACCAACCAATCCAAGTCCAAATCCAAACCAATCCAATCCAAACCAATCCAAACCAATCCAAACCAATCCAAACCAATCCAACCAATCCAAATCCACAACCAAACCAATCCAAACCAATCCAAACCAATCCAAACCAACCAAACCAATCCAAACCAATCCAAACCAACCAAACCAATCCAAACCAACCAAACCAATCCAAACCAACACAAACCAATCCAATCCAAAACCAACCAACCAATCCAAACCAATCCAAACCAATCCAAACCAATCCAAACCAACCAAACCAATCCAAACCAATCCAAACCAATCCAAACCAATCCAAACCAACCACCAATCCAATCCAAACCAACCAAACCAATCCAAACCAATCCAAACCAACCAAACCAATCCAAACCAATCCAAACCAACCCAAACCAATCCAAACCAATCCAAACCAATCCAAACCAATCCAAACCAATCCAAACCAATCCAAACCAATCCAAACCAATCCAAACCAACCAACCAACCAAACCAATCCAAACCAATCCAAACCAACCAAACCAATCCAAACCAATCCAAACCAATCCAAACCAATCCAAACCAACCAAACCCAATCCAAACCAATCCAAACCAATCCAAACCAATCCAAACCAATCCAACCAATCAAACCAATCCAAACCAATCCAAACCAACCAAACCAATCCAACCAATCCAAATCCAATCCAACCAATCCAAACCAATCCAAATCCAATCCAACCAATCCAAACCAATCCAACCAAACCAATCCAAACCAATCCAAACCAATCCAAACCAATCCAAACCAACCAATCCAATCCAAACCAATCCAAACCAATCCAAACCAACCAAACCAATCCAAACCAACCAAACCAATCCAAACCAATCCAAACCAATCCAACCAATCCAAACCAATCCAAACCAATCCAAACCAATCCAAACCAACCAAACCAATCCAACCAATCCAAACCAATCCAAACCAATCCAAACCAATCCAAACCAACCAAACCAATCCAAACCAACCAACCATCCAAACCAACCAACCAACCAAACCAATCCAATCCAAACCAATCCAAACCAATCCAAACCAATCCAAACCAATCAAACCAATCCAAACCAATCCAAACCAATCCAAACCAATCCAAACCAATCCAAACCAATCCAACCAATCCAAACCAATCCAAACCAATCCAAACCACCCAACCAACCAAACCAACCAAACCAATCCAAACCAAATCCAAACCAATCCAACCAATCCAAATCCAACCAAACCAACCAACCAATCCAAACCAATCCAAACCAACCAACCAATCCAAATCAACCAAATTCAATCCAAACCAATCCAAATCAATCCAAAACCCATCCAATTCCATCCAACCAACCAAACCAACCAAACCAATCCAAATCAACCAATCCAAACCAACCAACCAATCCAAACCAATCCAAATCCAACCAACCAAATCCAACCAATCCAAACCAATCCAAACCAATCCAAATCAATCCAAACCAATCAAACCAACCAAAACCAACCAAACCAACCAAACCAATCCAACCAATCCAAACCAATCCAAACCAACCAAACCAATCCAAACCAACCAAATCCAATCCAAACCAATCCAAACCAATCCAAATCCAATCCAATCCAATCCAAACCAATCCAAACCAATCTAAACCAATCAAATCCAACCAATCCAATCCAAACCAACCAAACCAATCCAAACCAATCAAACCAATCCAAACCAATCAAACCAATCCAAATCCAATCCAAACCAATCAAACCAATCCAACCAATCCAATCCAAATCCAAATCTAATTCAAATCCAATCCAAATCCAATCCAAATCCAATCCAAATCCAATCCAAATCCAATCCAAAACCAATCCAAATTCAATCCAAATCCAATTTGAATCAAATCCAAATCCAATCCAAAACCAATCCAAATTCAATCCAAATCCAATTTGAATCAAATCCAAATCCAATCTAAATCCAATCCAAATCCAATCCAAATCCAATCCAAATCCAATCCAAATCCAATGCAAATCCAATCCAAATCCAATCCAAATCCAATCCAAATGTCCTTTTATTCATTATTTTTACCCTTTTTACCCTTTCCCTTTCTTTATTATTTTTTTTTATTTGCTCATCGCTCACATGTTTCAGCCTTCAGTGTTGCTTCAGTGTTCACTTCACTGTCAGGACGCTAACATTCTTCGTCATTTTTGTTTATTTCTTTGTGCCATTTTTAGGCACCCTTTTTTGTCACCCGGTCCATTCCTCTGCCCTTCCGTCAGGGAGCCTACCGGGGACGTTAGCATTCTTACGTCATTTTTCTTTGTGCTTCAGTTTTTTAATTCGCCAAAACATATATTTTGTTCACCTGATTCCGATGACCCATATATTCCAAAAGGGAGCTCAACAAACTTATAAAAATCACTGTTTCAATCCTAGCGACTGCGTCAATGTCGTGACACGGACGAGGTTTTAAAGCCTCGATAAACCCAAATCTTTCCTCACAATAAACATCGCAAATAAAATTTCATACACTACAAAATTCAATATTAAATCCGCGTAAAACATCATTCCAATATCATTCACTACGTTAGGTTCAACCAAATTGCATCACAATCCAAAACAATTTTTTTTTCAAATTTCTATCTCGATTAACACCACTTTGTAACGCATACCAAGAGCTCCACGCTGGTCACACAAGTCAAGCACGATAAAAACTTTTAAAAAATCCACTGTTCGTCACTTCGCCATTTTCTCGAATATTTTACAGGTACCAACAATACTCAGTAAACTTGACTCCGTCGTCGATTTGTTTTGACTCCGACTCGAAAAACCGTAAACATTTTTGCGTTGCCTTTACTTAATAAATAGTTACTCAATGTTCATATCATTTGAACATATGTCAAATGTAGATTACAAATAATGTCTTATAATGGTCTTTTTCAATAATATTTTTTTCATAACTCCTAAATGAAATCTTAACCACTACAACCCCATTTCTGAAACCCAACAAATAAAATATCTTGAAGATCTGAAACTATCCCCTTGTCATGTAATGGTAATATCCACATAAATAAAACAGATTCAACTGGTTATGCAAAACCTTATCGGAACGGTAACAGGAACATGTTTTCCAGCATCCATACCAGGTCGTTTACTGACCAAGCAGATTTGTTCCCCTTTGAACCGCATATATTTAGTAACAGCATAATCAGATGTTGCTGTCATATATCCTGTAATATTGCAACACAGCAAGTAGCAGAAACCGGTGTTCGTCTTGGTCGACCATCTATAAGCCATAACATCCACGTTTATGGCATCGTTATTGTTGTTAATGTTTGGAGAATGGCTTGCCCTGTATCAACCCGACAAGGACACTGATAATAAAATTATTAATTAACTCCCAACAGCATGGACTGGCTCGGTTTAGGTCATTGTGCTCGAAAAATCGTTCCACTGACCGTTATTGCCTCACATCTATTGAACCCAAGACGACAAACATAATGGGTAGTACTATCCACATTATGTCTTCCCTGTTAATGTTTGTCGAGAAAATCTCAAAGGGTGAAAAGCAAACTAAATACAAATAGAGCGATAACAATAATAATTATTTTCAATCGTTGTCGTTCCTGATCACCCTTCGTTGCCTTTCGGGATGGACCTTCCGTAAATGAAATTGCGAAACTGACCTTCTCCTGTAAAGGCTTTTTCAAGATACTTTTGTCGGGTTTCCGATAATGGAGACTTAAAGTAAAACACTCTTCGGATGGCATTCTGAGCCTGGTAGGTACGTGACCGCAAATGGAGAAGCCATTAGTAAGATTGAAGTAGTTAGTTGACTTTAATTTCACTTCTTCATTCGGCTTGTCAGTATCTTTATCAATCTATACTTACTTCTCCAATGATGTGCGAAATCTTCCTAAATGGAATTGGACGTTTTATAACACACTTGTAAACATAGTAACGTCTTACGGCGACGAGTTTGAAATAATAAAAGCGTCTCATAATAATTTTAGTCGTTTTTTCTTCTGTTTTAAATTTTGAATATATTTTGGCCTAATCCACCTATCGCTTGTAATGGCTTTTTTTTCCTGAAATACTTCTAAGTAACAAAAACTTAATTCAGAGACAAAAAGAACATTCGAAAATATTGTATATAAAAACTTTTTTTTCAATGAACATTAAACCCTTTAACATAGATTGGTGTAGGAGTAAAATTATTAGAATCAGCAACAGTTGGCAAAGTAAACCGAAGAAGACGCATTTTCTTTGCCAAAGATAAACGGGTTACAATTTTTTGCTCAAACAGCATGAGTTTTCCACCGCAGATTTATGTCAACTTTGCGATGTGCAGCCGCACTGCCTGGTAGCGAATTCCTCGCTAAGGATGCTGACATTGCACAAGCGCGTATACCTGCAGGATGTATAAAGTTGGGCCGGTGCGGTGCCACCACCCAACCCATTGTGAACAGAACCGGGCTGATGCAACGCGACGACGACGCGACGGAAGGACGGCCTTGTTGACTCAATGAATCTTCATATTGTTACAGGTTGTCTGTGTTCTGAGAAGATGAAACAGGAGGAAATAATGACATCACATACATGTCGTGTGAATCCGTTTGCAGAGTTACAATTTCCTGGATTTGCTTTCGTTCTGATTGAAGGTAAGAAGGCGAATTCTGTATTCAATTTGCTTTCTCATTGAAACTTTCGGATTCTTGGACTTTTTCGAATACGAATTAGGGAGATATAGTTTACAACTTCATGAATAAAATTCGTATTTAGCAATGAAATATTTTTTGTGGAATTTCCTGTTTTCAAGGGGTTTCAATGCTATCAGCAATAAACTATTAAAACATATGAAATGGTGAACGACTATGTTTCCAAACTATACGAATGTACATATGTCGCTCCGATGAAAAAGTTAATTCAAACTGGGGAATGTGAAGAAACATGTAACTAACATATGCCCAAATAGCTTATTTTGGGATACACGCAATACATCAAACGAGTTGCATTTTCTAACATTTAGATGCATATTTTGCTTATAGATTTCTGGGAAATACTCATATGGAATTCTCATATTTGTTGTAAAGAATTAATTACGTATGCACAACACAATCAGAGATCTTAAAGTTATACGAAAGTAGCAGTTGGTTGATCATTTGTCACAAAGGATGTTATATAATATGTATGTGTATCACACTAATAGAGGGCATACGGCAAACATGGTGATGATAACAAGAGGGAATTGTATTAATTAGAGCTATGCCGGTGGAATTAGCAACCGAGCGACAGGTGTGACATGCGAACATTGAGACAAGGTGCCAATAAGCATGTACATGATATCCATTTACAAACGTCGAGGGGGTCTAAGTTGAGGTGGCTGATTATGCAAGACATGTTCACTTGAGATATTGTATAGGTTTTAGCCAGATAAACATATGTATAGAGGCCGAATATCAAATGTACTATATGTGGGCAATGATATACCTACAACTTTGTTTAAAGAACATTGCCCTTCGAATAATATGTACAACACGGAGCGTAATGAAAAAGGTTTCCAATAAATAATTAAATTTGTTATGATTAAATCATTTAGATCTACGATTAAAGATTATGATTAATGATTAATTCATTTTCGCGTATGATTAATGATTATGATCATCGAATAAATAACTTTTCCACACCCACGTATGAGAACCCAGAGATCCCATCGCTGGTGGTTCAGGTCTTGCACTGGTGATCAAACACGACTCACATTCACGACGCACTTGAAAATGAAACGCCTCTGCTGTTGAAAGTTCATAACTTGTGAGCGGACCGAGTTCTGCTGGTTGACTGTTTTGTTTAATGTTTTCGATAAAACGCTTGACGTCGCAAGTCCTGCCATAAAGAGTAGTTTTACTGCAAAGAAATAGCTCGGGGTTTGTTTTCGGTGTGATGTAGCAGATTAGCTCGGATCTCGTTAGCGTTCTCCTCACCCTGTTGGGACGACACTGGCCACTCACTTTTCGGCTTCCATAGGAACGGAGGCCCGACTTGTTCGCTTGAGATCCGGTTTGAACTTCCAAGGTTCCATCAGGGAACTCCACAAATTACGTCACGGCATGGGGGGTCTAAAAAATTGTGACTGAACGTGACAGAGGGTTGAGAGGGGGTTCTCTCAACTGTGACATAACAGCCTGGCAGTAAAAACACTTTTTCGTAAGTAACATATAATCCAAATGAACCGTTTGTTTGAGAAACTGCATATGTAACATTTTTGGCCTAAATGAGATTTTTATACATATATTCTGAATCCTCGTCCAAAAATACGTATCCTGACAAAAAATACGAAAAAAAATTTTTTGTTCGGGAATGTATGAAATTTTTTTCGTTTGTTTGAGAAACTACATATGTCCACGTACTTTGAAGAGCAATTGTGGAGTACTGCTTACATTTTTTGCACTGAAAGTGCCCCAGGGTATTGAGTTTTGCCAAAAACTATTGATCTGTATCGAAGAAATCGAAAGATTCGGTGCAAATTTGTTCAAAAACAGTTTTTTGTTGTTTTCTCGAAATAATGTAAAATGGACTTATGCAGTTTCTCAAACAAATGATTCAAATATACTCTACTAGTTTATTTGTGGACGCAGTAGCGCCCGTGGCAAGTGTTTTTTTTTTCAAAATGAACGGTTTCATTAATTCAAGCATTAAAAAAACCAAGATTTTCAACGTCTGTTGTCTGTGATTTTTTTCAATTTCATCGTCTGGTTGTCTAAGGTTGTCACTGGTTTTGTTTTCTGCATCTGATAGTAAAAAAGAATTGAAGTGTATTTTCCATCATCCACTAATACGCTTGCAGTTGTTTTTTTCCTCACCCCTATATCTTTCACATTGTATGTGCTTGGTTCTGCTTTTCATCGGTTTGTTGACGCTCGACGCTTATTGCGAGAAGATTGAAAAATTCGAACCGGGGTCCGACGGTCGACTGTCGGAAAGCTATTCCGCAAACGCCAAATCACTTGTTGCACGGTAAAAATTTTTGGTTTATTTTTTCGGTGTGAATGTTGATTAGTAAAATCAACGAGAATATGCAACTTTAAACGAATGTTACATGCCGCTATATTTTTTAAACAAGTTTTATGGTACTTTAAAGGCATTTTGTCATATATTTAAGTGATTTTGAAACATTTTAGATTTCTCGAATCTTCTTGATATCAAGAAATATCAACACTTTTCGTACAGTGCATGCCATTTTGAAGTTTCCGACACTCAGTCTGCTTCTTCTTCTTTGCTCCGCAAAATTAGAATTTTTCTCTTTTCTCGCAATATACACGGTTGTTCAAATTTTGTATTTCCGCGCATTTTCTTGTCTCTCGTGCTCCTACTTGTGAAGCTCAGAAAAGAATTGTGTTTTTCCTGCTGTATTGCATTGCAAGATGTCCAAAATCAAGCAAACCAGTTCCCAGAATGCAATTATTTTCGAACGAAAGGTAACATGATTTAAAAATTCTCTTAGCTATACAATTATTAACACTTTCTCCCATCAAAATAGCAAATGTTTCCAAATCCGAAGTTTCTTCACCCGATCCGAAAATTTCTCAGGAGTTCCGGATCAACGACGACGGTGAGCCATCCAGAAAAACAACATCAGATTCAAGTATGTTTATCAGAAATGATAAGCTATAGCGTCATCTGTCATTTAGCGAAAGATTCCCACTTACTACTGGCAATATTAACGTCGATAATTTCAGTAGAATAAAAAAATTGAAAACTGAAATTGATATGTATGTTGGGCTGAGTGAAACTAGAAAGTGTTTACGTTTAAAACATTTCCTACATTTTTATCGCCTGAAATTTTGTTTGGGATGCGTAAATTACCTATCGGAGTTAAACAGGACAAAAAAGAAGTGACTAATTTTATCAAAAACATTTCAAATTAGGTTATGGCATTGAAAAAAAATTGATACGTATTATATTGAATTTTACGCAGAATATGCCAGTCAATATCTTGATGTTATTCAATAATATTCCAGTTATCTTTCAAATGGGATTAAGGCTGTTCATTTTCGTCTCTCGGGATCAAAAACGGGGTTTTAAGCATATGAAAGATTTTAGAGCTTTTAGTCGTTTATCATAAGACGAATGAATATTATATTCCTTGATTGAAACTTTACAGATACATATTTCGACCTCAACAGTGAGGTCGTTTACAGTGTCTCGTTTTTTTATTCGACTCGACAAATGGTTGCTGCTTCTACTATTTACACTAGGTGTCTTCAAGGCAAGTTGAGTAAGAGAAACTGAACACGATCTTACTGTTGAGGCCAACATATGTATCTGTGAAGTTACAACCAAGTGGTGATATTAAATGGAAGAGTATTTACTCGTTTTTTGTGATTTTTTAAGGAATAAAGGGACATGACACTACCTTTTCGATCCTGAGAGACTAAAAGCAACAACTTCAAAAATCGTCATCTTCTTCGAATAATTTAAGGAATTTATATTAAAATTTTGATTTTCAGAGCTAGCTGCTGATGGCACAATATGCAGTAAAGCTCTATCGAGTATCGACATAATAAATCAGTCAGAAGATAATGAACCAAGTACATCGCAAGTAACTGGACAAACGTCATCCACTGACGATGTTCCAAAGGATTTAGGCAGCCTTCAGTCCGGTCCCTCACAACCACGAGTCAATTTCCCAAAAGCATTGCATGGAGATCGAATGCGATCGTTCTCAGCTAAATACTTTGATGCGCATAGCTGGATAGAGTACAGTATTTCCGCCGATAAAATTTTCGCAATCAAAATGAGAAATTTGTTACATCTGGATTTTCTAAATGGAAGAAGTTGAGAGAATCCATAAAAAAAAACACGAGAAGTGTTCTGCTCACGTCCAGTGTTTGGAAAGATCTGTGGCATACAAACTCTCAAAATCATCCGGTAATGTACAGGAGTTGATAATGGCGAAACATCTCGAGGTAGTGGAGCACAACCGAGATTACTTGCTGAAAATCATAAGCGTGATTCTCTGTCTTGCTCGACAAGGTTTGCCTCTGAGAGGTCATCGAGAAGAAATTACTTCCAAAAATCGTGGAAACTTTCTTGAATTCTGTGAAGTCTTGGGAAAATTTGATGAGAAAATTTCATCCCAATTCAATCGTCATGTTAATTACTGCAGTCTTGCATTACAAAATGAGATAATTGAAATTGCCAGTGAAATTGCAAATTTTTTAAAATCGTTGAGGTGGTTCAACAATGCCGCTTCTTTGCTCACATGGTAGACGAGACAAGAAGCTTTAAAGAGGAGCAGTTGGCAGTAGTTATCCGCTACGTGAAAGGCTTAGAAGTGGAAGAAAGATTCTTAGGATTCCTGGACTGTTCATCTTCTAGAGATGCAGAGTCGCTCAAAAAGTTAATTATAGGCTTCTTAGATCGGTTGGGAATGCTATGACGGTGCAAGTATCATGTCAAGCTCCCGTGGGGGATTACAAGCTAAAAGGCGAACAATATATACCCACGCCGTATACTTCCATTGCCTGGTTCATAAGCTAAATTTGGTTGTCGTGGATGCTTGCTCGGATATCAAATCATCCGCTAACTTTTTTAGTGTACTGGAGGCATTACATGTGCATGTTTCCAAGCCAGACAACCACGCCTATTTGAAAGAGATACGAACCAAATTAGGCATAGTCGAAGGAGTACGAGAACTCAACAGTCTCAGCACAACATGCTGGAGTTGCCGATATGATAATTGTAATGCTGTCTTGGTAAATTTTGAAGCAATCAAGAATGCACTGGAGGATGAAGCCGATCAGTTCCGCAGTAAGAATGCCGTAGAAGCTTCAGGATTATTGACACTTATCAGTAAGGCTAAATTCGTGGTAAATTTGATAATTTTCCACAAGGTTCTCTCAGTGACCAACGTGCTAAAAAAAACTTCCAAGCAAAAAAGGCATCCCTTGGACAGGCTACCGATACTGTTATTGGCACTGTTGCCGCCCTCAAGGCAGATTGAGATCAGTTTGCAGTAATATGGAAACAAATAGAGAAATTTTCGTTGGATCATAATATTGAGCTAAAGCCAGGTAATTTTCTAGTTGAATTATAAATGTTACTAATATAATATAATATAAGCAATACTAAACCAAAAATCATGAAAACAAACATGTAATATAATTCTGCATTCTTGTTGATAGGTAACATCGCTAAACGACGTAAGCAATTACGAAAGTTGGACGACTTCGTTGTTGAATCTCCATTAGGTAAGGCTGGATACATTGAGACTGCTGAAGAACTTTTGCCATACGATTTTTGGAAAAGCAACGTTTGCATCCCGGTAATGGACAGCGTAATTGTTCATTTCGAAGAACGCTTCGACACAGTACCCTTTGCTCGATCAGTGGATGCTTTTCTGAATTTAAATATGGCTGAGTCTACTGAATTTGTTGAGCACTACAGTAGTTTGTTCAATATGGACAGTACTATTTTGAACGCTGAAGCAGTTGTACTCAATAGTATTTTGAAGGCAAAAGATTTACCTTGTGATCTTGAGAACCTCAAAATTCAAATCTCTGAAGAAATAACTCCTCGAATATTCAAGCTCTTACAAGTAGCAATTGGGCTACCTGTAAGCGTGGCAGGATGTGAGAGGAGCTTTTCTGCCATGAGACGGATAAAAACTTGGTTGAGAACAACGATGACTCAGAATCGATTTGCTTCGTTGGCTATACTGAACTTCGAAAATGATTTTATCAAAGGTATGGTTAAACCTGAAGAAGTTTGGACCGTTTTGCCAAAAATAACCGGAAATTTAAACTGATCTAAAGGAAGAAAAGTTTCCTGAATTTTATTTTGCTGAATTATAATTTACTGTAATAAAACATTTTGCAACATTAAGTTTTGTGTATTTTATTGAAACAGGTTTTTCTGCTTATTGCATGCTTTTCATGACATTACATTATTCATATATGATTTTTATCAGAACGTACTATTAGGAAGCATGAAAAGCTCCGTAAACCCCACCCCCACCCCCACATCGTGGCACCAGTTACGCCTATGCTGGTTGGCTAGTCACCGGACAGACAAACAGGGCTATTATATATAGTATTACCAATATTACCAATATAGTTCACTCTGGCCGATTTGAAGAGACAACTCAGTAGCGCCGCGGTGCCACAAACGGCATGCAATGTAGTGAAGAAACATTCCGAGGGGTGCTTAAATGTATGACTCAGTATGCAGTATAACATGTCGAAATAATATGCTAGGAATTATTTCACGACCGCATTTCAAAATCTGAATGTATTTTTTTTTTTAATGTAATTCGAATTTACAAAAAATGTAAAATTAGTGTTTTGTAATTATCACACACCTTTGCTATCGTTTTGAGGCATTAGTCACTTTTTGTGACCCAAGATGGTGAATATGTTGGCTGTTGCCTAATATATGGGGATTCAGGAAGTGGACTATATTGTTAATGTACGTTCTGGCAATCGCTAGAACTGGAAATGGGCTTTCATACCGTTTCCATCTTCTATCCCTATACATATCTACAATTTGATTAGTTCTAGCAGGTAACTGTTAGAATTCGAAATGAGCGAAAAAAGTTCCTTTCGGCATCCAATTAGAATACTACACCACCCTTTCATAACTATCACATTGGCAACTCGTTAACCAAGACGAACCTCTGCCATAAAACCTTAACTCCATGATTCCTATAAAACTCCGCAGGAACTCGTGGCGAGTGCAGAGGTGTTCTCGGCTTGCAGTGGGCGAGTGACTGCATCATCAATTCCTTCCCATCCCGATGACCATGAGGACGTGGCCAGCGCCGTTATCGACAAATACTAGAGCTCTCGGACTGTGCACATTGAGGTTGGAGAGCAAATCCCATGCTTCCATCCATTGGTTCCCTGTGCAATTGCGATTGTTCTGGTCGATCACGGAGTAGCAACTACGAATTGCACGGTCATCATGCTCATGCTCATGCTGTTGTATAATCACCTTAATATACTATATTTGGATAATCGTTTTTTGAAAATATTTATCGATTAATGAGTTGCACCAAATAAACAGAAGCGCCCATTGCTACCGCCCGTCGTTTTTGTGAATGACAGATGAAGACGACGCTCATTGAGTTGTTGTTATCAATCAAAGCAAGCTGTATTGCTCCGTAGGTAGACGGTCTACGCTCTAAGGTCTACGTGGGTAGAACTTTGTGAGAACTATTTTACGCATTTTACGTATCGTATCATGAATCGTGGATAACTTTTCCAATCGTTGTACAATGCCTTTGTTAAGGCATTTCCTGAGAGAAAGAAGCAGCAGTGCCAGGCTGATGCCGTCGCGTTTTGGAACGAATGGAAAGAGAAGAACAGTGATGTGTTGGAAGAAAACGTTAGAAGAAAAATCAAGGAATTGGTGGGACATCTGCTGAAGAAACAAGGAAAACTGCTCCAGCTTTGGGGAAAATCCTTAAGCACAGCTAAAGTGCCAGTAGCAAGACCAGCACCTTTGCCACAGCTAGTATCATCACAAAAGGAACCAGATGCTACGAAATGCTCCGCTGCGGTCCAGGAAAGCCTTAGGACAAAAATTCAATGATGTGAATTCCCACGTGCTATTTTTGTCCGATAGGCAAAATTCCGGATTGCTGACGGATGACGAGCATGCAAAACTTGAAGGTCTGAGGAATAAAAAAAATCAAACTCGAAAAGTCCATCAAACTTAAGGAAGATGAGGCAGTCCGGCAGCAAAAACACCGGGAGAAAACAAAACAGGCCAAGTTGTAGTTGGTCAAAGAGATTCCTGAAGCAGGTGAATATCGACAAAAAGGGTAGAGCAGTAAAATAAAATTTTCATAAGGAATTAGAAATCCATAAAAAAAAAATGGGAAATTGCCAATAAAGAACAGCGATTCCACGGGAAAAGAATAGAGTTGAAAAAAAAAGTTGTCCAATTTTGCTCAAAATCGCTTGGTATGTTCTTCATCGAAAATAATTAGACCCGTATTTTTTTATTTTTTTATTAGGGTGACCATGTTCGATATAGGGTTACCAGAAAAATCGCTATTTTTCGAAATTTTTTATTTTGAAAAAATCATAACTTTTGAACCACTGGATCGATTTGCAATATTTTTTTATGGATAGAAAGCTTATTATTTTTGGTTATAATTTTTGGTTTGGTGTATTGGCGTACTCAAATTTGCTAAAATGGTCAAAATATTCGTTTTTTAAGATTTTTTAAATGTTGGACCACAACGACTATATATTTTTATATTTTTTTATGAAAATTCAAATATTTTTACAAAAAATTAGAAATGTTCATCGAGCCATTTTTGTGTAATATTTTTTTGAAAATTTCAAGTTTTCTGAACATACACACATGGAATGAGCATAATTGTCCATCACTTCAAAATAACTGCGGGAATCATTCTGTTGAAGTTATCAAACTTATTCCTAATAAATTCATGATAACCATGTGTACTAATCTAGTTTTATTTGTGAAGTAATGTACCTATCAAAAGTAGGGGAGGCTTGTCCAATTCTGACCCCATTAAATGAAAGAACTATAAATCACCCTCACATTGTTTAAAAGCAGAGACCAACATTGCTAGGGTTTACTCAACCATGGTTTACGCTTTAACTGGAACCACAATGGTCCGTTAGCGTCCTAATTCAGCATGAGTGCTCATAAGGGTTGCAGAGGCACTCATGCCGAATTTGAAGTGGTAGCGTAAACCACGACTGAGTAAACTTAACTATTTTGAATTATTCCACAAAAGGGTCATTTTGAGTGAACCGAACTGAAACTAGAATATATTTTTTTAGCGTGTAGATTTTTTTTATATTTAGTGAAGTTGAAAAATCAATTTTGAAGTCCAAAAACACAATTTCTCCGACCAATGAAATATACGCTGAAATTCTTTGTGTAATGAATGCTTTCCATTGGTATTATTAAAAATTTGGCAACCAGCGCTGTCTGAGAGAATCTTGGCTCTGCTATATTGAGGAATGGTAGCTCAAATCTCAAAGCTTTAGACTACAAGCAATGGTTTTCTCTGATTACCTTCAATTAAAACCAAGGATGTTAACGATCATTCAGTAATTTGCGTTCGATCATTTAGTAGTTTGTCAATAACACATTCCAGAAGCTGAATCTCAAAATATGTTGTATGGTGGACTTCTAGTGCGAAGGTTTTTATTCAACTTTGCCTAATGGTTCATTGTTTGACTTCCACTAGTGACGGAGTTATAGCTATAGTTTCAGTAACTTAGACTAAATGATAACAAAATTTCAATCATTTAGTCTAAGTTACTGCAACTAGCGCTCTAACTCCGTTATTGGTTGAATTCTAATAACGAACAATTAGGCAAAGTTGTAGAAAAACCTTCGCACTAGAAGTCCACCATACAACATATTTTGAAATTCAGCTTCTGGAATGTGTTATTGACAAACTACTGAATGATCGAACACAAATTACTGAATGATCGTTAAGATCCTTGATTAAAACTCAGCATTTAATTTGATTATTTTTATTTTTCATAATTCATCAAAAAAAATATTACATAGCAAAATTCTTACAATTTAAAACACTTTTCTTCATCTGAAAACGAAAACCGTTTCACGATAATGTAATTTTCATTTTGTGGCTTAAAATAATGAAACGATTGTGTCCCAGAGATTTGTTTTACACGAGTATAACGGTTCTTTATTTTCTTTTCCATTGCATTGTAATCTTTTTCGGATAAAAACTCGTAATACATTTTGGAATCTACTTTAGAAACAGTCCAAGAGTAAAGTTCATACGCAGTTGTAATATGATGGCCTTGTAAACTTGCTTTTGAAGCGTTTCGCTTTAGAACACCTCCTAAAGCGTCACAAGGCCCTTTTCCATGGCAAGTGGCAGAAAAGTTCCACTCTGCTTTAAGACCGAAGTCTTTGTACATGTGGCACAAATTGAAAGCAGTCATCTTATTTTTGTATTGACTGCCTGATCCATCAGAAAAAAATGAATATTTTTCAGGTAAGGTAGCTTTTTTTTAATGAAATTCACACAATTTGTTATAAACAGCCGAACGGCAACATGGTTATGTTTAGTAAATTCTGCGATTGCTATGAAGCTTGTAAACTTTAAATTTTGTGCTTCATCTTTATAATATATGGCAAAATGGTGGATTGTGCATTGAGCGTTTGCCCAATGAAAACCTGTATAGCGTCCTGAATAACAAAAGAGTAATTTTCAGAGAAGTCAGCAATTATAATGCAATCAGTTGCTTCCAAATTAATTTTAAGTTGTTTTAAGTAGTTTCCTTGTTGCTCTGCAATAAAATTATGCGGAGATAATTCGCTTAATTTTTCTAAAAATGCTCCCACATACTCTTCTGCATCCATTCGCATTGAATTTAAATGACAACGATCTGTTTGCCTCCATTGTTTAAATTCTAAGGAATCGACATTTTCAAGAGAATTCATCAGGTCATTCTCTAGTGTCTGCGTACCCGGGCAATGATCACAGGTTTTCAACCAACATTTCTCTGTAGGATTTTCCCAAAGTATTTTAAAAAACAAGTCATGATACGTTTTTAAATGGTTATGAATAAGTTTCTTGACCTTAAGGGTTTTAAACATTAATTTAACATTCTGATGATAAATGCATACGCAGACAGTATGCGTCCCACTTGAACCAGCTAGAATACAATTTTTTGGGCGGCTGCTGGAAAACATTGAAAATCCAATTTTAAAAGTAAAATATTGCTCTTTGAAAATTGAATAAATTTCACGAAGGTTACATAAAAGTAACCTGCGCTGTACATGCACTTTTTCTCCTGCCATATTTTCAATAACAAAATCCCTTTCCCCCCATGCTCTGCTTATCTCGTCACTATTATAAAAGTCCCTAACTACAGTTAGAGTATCATCGCTCAAAGACAACATATTTACTCTGGTCTCCGGTGTGCTCATAAAACCTTTTTCAATCTGTAATTTCTTTGCACGTTGAGCAGTTCGTTGCGAAACACCGAATTCTTGCATCATTTTGTATGCAGTCCAGGATTTGGGAAGGGAAGTTAGAATCCTATATCGATCGTTTCTGTCAGATATTTCATCAAATTTTGCCTTCATTTGTTGAAGAATTTCCTGACCGTTTCCGGGTTTCTGGGCACCAGCGCTACCAATTGATTCAGCACTCGTTGATTCCAAAGAAAACAAAGATTCTGAAAACAAGATGGAAAAATAACTATTAGTTAGGAGCATGTTTCTTCATATAATGTAATACATATTGTATTCGATTATTCTATTTTGTTGCATGATAGGCAACTGCTCTACAAATTGAGCTACTAGGTCAGATTAGGTAAGATTATACGGAACTGATGTTTTTTCAATTTTCTGA
Organism: Armigeres subalbatus; assembly: GCF_024139115.2. Classification (NCBI taxonomy): domain Eukaryota; kingdom Metazoa; phylum Arthropoda; class Insecta; order Diptera; family Culicidae; genus Armigeres; species Armigeres subalbatus. The sequence goes on from NC_085139.1 coordinate 217,262,050, forward strand.
ATAATCGAGTACAACTAGTATAACGTAGCAAATCATGATGTCTGAATGAACAAAACGAAGAGATTATTCTACTTACCAACACTAGGAACAGCGTCAATTTCCGATGATCCAGCGGCATTGGGATCGATTATTTCGAAACCACCATTATTGATGTTTGCTGGTGCGGCGAAATTGTTCACTCTAGATGGTCCCGCCACGGCGAAATTTTTGGTGCCTGATGGTCCGGCAACGACGAGATCATCAAGTTTCGATGGTTCAGAAACGGTGAGTTCTTGATTTTCACATTCTATATTAACTGCACTTGGAGCTGCTGGCTCGTTTCCTTTCTTGATAATGCGATAAAGTCGGCAATAGCAGGTATTACAAATGTAAAAACAGCTTTTATCCAATTTTATTCTCCTTTCCGCGGCATAATCATACAGTTTAGGAGTAAGTTTCCTGTAACAATTACTCCAAACATGGCAATTTGAGCATTCGTGCTTCATTGTATTAAACGTTTCTTCAGTAAGGCAACTGGACAATTTCACTGATTTTCTTGACTGACATATACTTTATCTTATAGACCACTTTAAATAGTCCCTTTGGGTATCATTTAGGTAGAGTGAACAAGGAAAAGGAGACAGATGAATCATAATCAAAAAAGAAAATACAATGAATTACCTGCATCAAAAATATTGAAAACATATAAACAAAGCAGGTAACCTATTGTATGGATTGCTGAAAACCAACCTTTTTGAAAAACGACATATTGCTTTGCCGATTTTGGAGAATGAAGTCATCAATAACAACACCAGACTATTCCGATTGAATTATTTTCAACTATTGCGATTCGTAAATTCTTCTAATAAACGAGACCAAACAAACACTCTTGAATAACATTTTCATACTTTTGATTTAATTTGAGCTATTTGAAATAGTGGAGAATGACGTTCATTCCATGTGTGTATGGGCAGAAAACTGGAAATTTTCAAAAAAATGTGACTCAAAAACGGCTCGATGAACATTTCTAATTTTTTGATATGTTATGTAAAAATATTTGAATTTTCATAAAAAAATATAAAAATATACATATAGTCGTTGTGGTCCAACATTTAAAAAATCTTAAAAAACGAATATTTTGACCATTTTTGACAATTTGAGTACACCAATACACCAAACCAAAATTTTTAGTAAGAACTATAGATAGTAGAATCTATTGATGAGCGAAAGCATGGCTGAGTCTATTTTTTTGCCCGTGCACACGCGCATATGACGTCACAGCCCTTAACGTTTCCATTGAAATCGTGACGTCATGCTCGTTTGGAGACACGTTTGACAGCTCGTTTGGAGACAGAGGATTTATCTTCGCTCATCTATATATTCCACTATCTATAGTAAGAACTAGAAGTAATAAGCTTTCTATCCATAAAAAAATATTGCAAATCGATCCAGTGGTTCAAAAGTTATGATTTTTTAAAAATAAAAAATTTCGAAAAATAGCGATTTTTCTGGTAACCCTATATCGAACATGGTCACCCTAATAAAAAAATAAAAAAATACGGGTCTAATTATTTTCGATGAAGAACATACCAAGCGATTTTGAGCAAAATTGGACAACTTTTTTTTTCAACTCTATTCTTTTCCCGTGGAATCGCTGATAAAACATCCAAAAATAAAAGCTAAAATTGAATTGATTAAGATTTATTCCGTCTAAGACGAATTAAGTACTGTCCATTTAATTCCACCAGTTAATTTTCGTTATCTTTGCAGATACGTATTTCGACCACAACTGTGTGGTCGTCTTCAGTGTCTTGTACTTGACTCGACTTTCGAGACCAAGTCGAGTCAAGTACAAGACACTGAAGACGACCACACAGTTGTGGTCGAAATACGTATCTGCAAAGATAACGAAAATTAACTGGTGGAATTAAATGGACAGTACTTAATTCGTCTTAGACGGTTTAATACATTCCACTAAACGAGCTTAATATATTTTTCTAAGATTTATTGCTTTTTTATATTTCTTTATTTCTTTATATTTCATATTTTTTATTGCTCTTTATTCATTTTTTTTCCTGAAAAGATTTAATTTTTTTTCAAGGAAAAAAATATATATTTTGTGTGAAAATGTTGTACTTGTTTATTGCTTATACTGATTTATTCATGAAAAAATTGTATTTTTTATGTGAAACATTTTGATTTATTTATGGTAAATTCTTCTTTTATAATAGCAATTTTTGATTTTAAAAATGCTTATTTATTTTTGTTTTGTGGAAAATTGTTAATGGAAATATTGCATTATTTGTAGAAATTTTGTATTTATTTAATATTGCTCATACGCTGATTTCTTTATTGACAATTTCCTACTTTATATGGAAAATTTAAAATTTTTAGTGGAAATTTCTTATTTTAGTATGGAGCATGACGGCCAATTATATGGACTAACACTTCCGTGCGAAGTAAATTGATCTATTTTATATTTTAATTCCTGGTGCGTCCGCTATGTTTATTTATTACCAGACTAAGGCCGGAGTGGCCTGTGCTACACATACAAGTCTTCTCCATTCAGCTCGGTCCATGGCTGCACTTCGCCAACTACGCAGTCTACGGAGGGTCCGCAAATCGTCCTCCACCTGATCCATCCACCTTGTCCGCTGTGCACCTAGCCTTCTTGTTCCCGTCGGATCGTTGTCGAGAACCATTTTCACCGGATTACTGTCCGACATTCTGGCTACGTGCCCGGCCCACCGCAGTCTTCCGATTTTCGCGGTTTGAACGATGGATGGTTCTCCCAAGGGGCCATCCAGAAACCACGTGGTCATATTTTTGAAGATTTTCAACCCCCCTCCCCCCATGTGGTTTATCGTGGCCATTTGGCAGACCATAGACCCTTCCGTGGAAATTCTGAATAATGCGTCGAATAAAAAAATACTTGGAAAATTTAAAAAAAAATTGATAGAACTCACAAAGAGCGTAAAAAAGTATTCCAAAAACTTTTCATTTCAAATTTCCAAATTTGAAAAAAATCCAAAAACAAAAAAATAACGGAAATATCAAATTGTTTCATGTAGCATTGGCTGTTTAATATCGCTTGGAAATTCAGAAGATTTTTTCTTGAAAAATTTAGACGTCTTCTTCTATGGCTCCATATTCCAACTCGAGGTTGGTCTGCTTTTCAACTTAGTATATTCTATTAGCATTTCCTTAATTATAAATTAAAAGCTTCTATATGTCAGCCATTGCTCGATTATATATCTTGTGTAGCAAGTACGATGGATACACTATACCTAGGGTGTCGAGAATGTTTTCCACCCGAAAACATCCTAGACAGGAACGAGAATCGAAATCTCCGGCTCCCGCAATCCTACGCCTTTGCTCGCAAGGCTAACTGAAGACTGAACATCTTGAATGCACTCCTTAAAATGTTCGCAAAACTTCTTTTGGAAATGAAGAAGAAATTCTGATGAAGATTCGGAAGAACTTGTCGAAGAAATTCATTAGAATGTAAAAAAATATATGAAAATATGATAATTTTTTCCCACCTTAAGTTATATGTATTTCCCATGAGACTGTTTTGAATTTTCAGACAGAATTCACATGGAATTTTTTTCAGAGTTTTAAGGAATTTTTTTCGGAATTTACACTGGAGATGTTTTGTTTTTCATTAACAATTTGTAGCAAAATTTCCAAGCAAAATTTTTCAGAGAGAATTGTTCAAAAATCATTCTGAATGCCAGCACTTTCTCAGGATTGTATGAAGTAATGTCAAAGTTTTTACAGGAAATTTCTTTACTGGATTTTTCCTGAATATCCACATGAAATTCTTTTGAAACTTTTTCTTAAGATTTTTTCTTGGATTATTGTAAAAACGTGAACATTTTTCAAAATTGTAGCAGCAGTCCGCTGATGCAAAAGTGTCGGCGTGATGCCAAAAACCATCTGCGGCGGAATTTTTTTTAAAAATATTTTTCGAATTTTTCCTTTTCCAATTTTTTTGTGGAAATTGAGACTGAATCGCAACCTGTTTTTTCGTTTATTTTTTTTTATGGAAATAGGATCTAAGGCTAGGATGGTCAAATAACGCAGATATGCATCGGCGTTGCGACCGACGCTGCGTTACCGGTTTTTTTTCGATGCATACCTACGTCTTTTTAACGCTGAGTTGAAAAGACGCTACGTGGGCATCGGCCCTAAGATGCGCTTTGCGTTTAATGATTAAATCATTAAATTTTAAAGATTGTTTTTTTTACACCGCTTTATAATCACCTAAAGTCATTCGTGTAAAAATAACCACGTGATAAGCCCATGTGGCTTATCGTGGTCATTTTCCAAATCCCCCCTCCCCCCATATATGACCACGTGGTTTCTGGACGGCCCCCAACAGCTGATGCAACTCGTGGTTCATTCGCCTCCTCCACGTACCGTCCGCCATCTGCACCCCACCATAGATGGTACGCAACACTTTCCTTTCGAAAACTCCTAGTGCGCGTTGGTCCTCCACGAGCATCGTCCAGGTCTCGTGTCCGTAGAGAACTACCGGTCTAATATGAGCGTTTTGTAGATTGTCTCTATTCGATCGGAGCGTCTTGCGGAGTCCAAAGTACGTACGATTTCCAGCCACTATGCGTCTCCGAATTTCTCTGCTGGTATATCGTGCCTCGTTCGCCCTCGTGCGGTGTTGCAGCAATCTCACCCATACTGCATTCTTCTCTTCCACTAACTGCTCACATTCGCCATCATACCAGTCGTTTCTCTGATCCGGAGGCACCGTGCCTAGTGCAGCGGTTGCGGTGCTTCCAATGGCGGATCGAATATCTCTCCAGCCATCTTCAAGAAACGCTGCGCCTAGCTGCTCTTCCGTTGGGAGTCCAACTTCCAGCTGCTGCGCGTACCCTTGGGCTAGTCTACCATCTTGTAGCCGCCCAATGTTAAGCCGCGGCGTCCGACTTCAAAGCGTGTTGTACACCGTCGAGAGTTTCGAACGCAGGCATACTGCAACGAGGTAGTGGTCGGATTCAATATTCGCACTGCGGTAATTGCGGACGTTCGTGATGTAGGAGAAGAATTTACCTTCGATTAGAACGTGGTCGATTTGGTTTTCCGTTTCTTGGTTGGGTGATCTCCATGCAGCCTTGTGGATATTTTTGCGGGGAAAGAAGGTGTTTCGGAGTACCATTCCGCGGGAGGCTGCGAAATGTATGGATTGTTGGCCGTTATCATTCAATACGATGTGCAGACTATCCAGTCCGATGACCGGTCTGTACATTTCCTCCCTTCCTACCTGTGCGTTCATGTCGCCGATGACGATTTTGACGTCCCGCAGTGGGCATCCACCGTATGTCTGCTCCAGCTGTGCGTAGAACGCTTCTTTCTCGTCGTCGTCACAACTCGCAGATGGCTTAGGGAGGGATCGTCAAGCCCTTGGACATAGTTCCTGCTGCCCGGAATACTACAGGAACGATATAATGGTGAAGAGTTCGTGAACTGGGGCCATTGGTAACCTCCGAAAACGTTATCAGCAGAGCAATTCAGAAACGCATCATGGCAGGAAATCGTACCTACTTTGAACTCTGCAAGATTGGAGCGATTGAAAATAGATTTCGCCGCCGTACCAAACTGACTATCTACAAAATGACCATTAGACCGGTAGTCCTATACGGACACGAGACCTGGACAATGCTCGTGGGTGACCAATGCGCACATGGAATTTTCGAAAGGAAAGTGCAGCCTACCATCTATGATGGGATGCAGTTGGCGGACGGTACATAGAGGAGGCGAATGAATCACGAGTTGCATCAGCTATTGGGAAATTTTATGTTTATTTGTCTTGTTTCAAGCATACAGTTCCCAAAACTATAATAGCTACTGATCCCCACGGAGTTAATTGTCTTACATTAGTGTTTGTCAAGAATTATTGTTCTGTTACACATAACAGCACGGTTGTAAAGTTTATCAAAACTTAGAGTCTTATTGACTTCAAAGTATTCGCAACATCCCGTAATAATGAGGCGCAGTTAATCTGACATCATTGGGTATTCGAAATTGTCCATCACCTCTAATTCATCTCCGCCGGTTATCACACTTCCACCTATCTCGTTCACACCATCCCACATCTCCTGACTACGCTATCAAAAGGCGGCGAATAGCGTGAAAAGCAACCAAACCTCATCACAGAAACGATTCATAAAATCAGAAAAATTAAAATAATTTTCTCATCCATAACATCGCGCCAACACCTGTCACCACACCGGCGTTTGAAGTGCAAACTCGGGATTATGTTCGCATCATAGTATTTGAAGCAGTTTCCCGTCGGATCCCCTAGCCTAGCCACAAACTCTTAGATATCGCTCTCTCTCTCTACTCGTTATAATTTGTTGTGTCATACTGTGACCAAAATATATACGACCATAGTAGGAAAGATATTTTATTTTAATCTGAAAAATCATCTTCAATGAAAGATTTGGAATTATTTCATTGTAATCGACCTTTATTGCTAAATAGGCAATTTCGGATGTTGTCGACGGAGATTCATCTCTATTATGGGGCGTTCGTTTGGCTGTCTTACACTTCTGCGACGGCGACCGAGCTCTAGGGATCAAACGTGCCGCCCGAGCATATGCCACCCTACGTAGCGTGAGAAAAAGCTTCATGTCAATAATTCATGTTCTGATACTTGTGGCCATGTGGCAAATTATTGTACAGTGTGTGGGCGGGTGGCTGTTAGAGCATCTTATGTGCGAGGATTTTCACATTAATATGGCTGAAGCCGAACGGAACAACCCTTTGCCACTCAGCTTTCGTAGCGTAGAGCACAGGGTCTTAGATTTTTGATGAATGGAGTGCCGGCATGGTTATAGGAAATGAGCAGTTTGTAGTTTGTTGAGGGGTGTTGTGATTAAGTGGTACGATTATGCGCTGCGGTAGGATCAGTATATGAGTTAATGGTTTTGCATTTTGCGTCGGAAGTAAACGGGAATAGAGTACCGACTAGCGAGATCGAATTATTAACAATTCAAATCGCAGAAACCGTTTTCATGATAAACCAAGATCTATAATTTAATTATATTGAACTGTTGACACGTACATAAAAACATTAGTCAAAGTGCGCAGCCTGGAACGACGAGCATTTTTATTTCAGATTTTCCAGAAAGCATTTTACTTGACAGCAACCGAATGTTCATCAGGTACACGTTATAAATCACTCGGAAAATAAGATGTTTCCCACCAAGTGCTCGAAATAATAATGATTCTAAATAGGCACCTACTGCAGCGAGGAGAAGCACAACATGCTGACAGAGCCGAGCTGGCATAATAAAATAACTTTTGATTGCCACCTCCTCCATAGGAGAAAGGATTCCGACCGACGACATGTCAACTTCTTTACAACTAGAGAGGAAGTTGAAAAAAGGGGGCGAGATTTTCCCATTTTATTTTGCAAAGCAGAAGCCTTACCCCAGCTATGTAGACATGAAACATTAGTTAGTATTGCTTTGTTTGTTTGGGTTCTTATAACTATAGCTGTATAGAATTGTGAACTAGAATGAAAATTATCAACCTTTAATTCCGTATGGTGGCAATAATTTTCGCCACTGAAGTACATCTACATTCAACAATGATATTGTTTGTAAAAGAAATTAACACTGATTACCGATGCTCTGCACGCCATTTTCGACGTGTGCCTGTAAAGATAAAATCAATTAAATTTAACTCCACCATGCTGCATACATGCGAGATGCGATATTTTCCACCAACATGTTGGACACAGACTGAAAGATCGGCAATGCAAAAAGATATTTTAGTTACTAGATAAAGATTGTCGCTGTCGTCGCTGTCCGGAACATCTTTTGCTGGCGAGGATAGGGGAGCTAAATGTCAAAGAAGGAAAATCCATACGATTTGACAGGTATGTACCACACATGTTTCGGACAGCAGAACAAAGAGAACAGTAGCGACAATCTTTATCTAGTAACTAAAATATCTTTTGCAATGCATTATATGTTATTTTTGAAAATGTCATGCATGCAGTTTCTCCTTTTACGTCAAATTCAAAATTCAAAGTAGGGGTAAACTATGTGCATTATATTTGTAGACAATTGACATTATGTTGGTATTATACGTCTGTTTGTTCCTGACATGCTTACTACGAACAGCGATCCCAAAAACAAAACCTTCACGTCATAAACAAGCTTACATTGTGTAATCGTATTAATTAATTTTGAGCGCTTGTTCAGTAGGTGTGTGAAGAGACAAAAAAATGCGTGAGAGTGCTTTCTGCGAAAAACAATCAGTTCTTATCATTGTTCACAGATCTGTTTTATAGAGGTACTATAGCCCTGGCATAAATTTAATGTCTTCCGTTAAATGTTTATTATGAGAATTAATGAAGGCTTTAAGGATTTTATAATATTGCTGTAGTACGATGGTTGGTGATTGAATGTTTTAAATTCGTCACATGGCATTGCGCCGGCACGAAACCTTAACGAATATATCAATTTAGCAGAAACTATGTGACTATGAGAGCTTGTTTTCCTTTTCCAATTGTTATTTCTGTCCGTTTCTATTTAGGATCAAATTGCCTGTTAATTGTGTGTTTTTTTAATAATACGTTTGGTTTAAATTTTTTGTATTGTATGCCGACGTTAGTTTGATGCATGGATTTGAATCTTCACATTTATTTATTTATTTTATATGATTTTGAACAATAATGAATAGGTACACCATGCAGTCATACCCAACCACTTATCCTCAACACCATTAGTGCCACAATGCACAATACATCGCAAATTGTTCAGATTCTCGCAGTTCGTTTTAATTCGCCGATGCATTGTGCAATCAGTTTGGGGAATGTTTTATCACGTCAATTAATTCAATGGCCTCGAAATTTTCGGAATGCAAGCAGGAAGCATTCGGGAATTTGATCACACGCAGATTAAACGCAGATCAGCCGAATAAATTGAAAGATTAAATGTGAATTCCGACAGACCGTGAGAATCGTTTGGTGAACACAGAAATGACCTTGTGGCACAATTGAACTTTCCCGTGAAAACGATTCAATATCATTGATTCTGTTTTAGAGCAAAATTTTCGCTAAAACTAAAAAAAAGACCTGTAAAAAATATTTTTTCCTTGACATCTTGAATCAGGAACATCCAACCAAAATAATAAAATGTTCATTTTATTTTTTTCCACTTTGTCTGAATTTTATATCAAAATATGCAGAATACTGATTAGGAACTATTTGGGAGCAAACGTATGACTATTCGATGGTATCTAACGAATCGTGCCAGTCGGCATAATGATGAAATCATTTCATCAGCGTTTGTCCGATTTAATTCCTTGCAAGAGTGCGGCAGACCTGATTACGCATTTCAACAATGAAAATTGACTGGCATAATGGACATTCATTTAACCACATATTTTCATTAAATTGGTGTCCACTCAGCATATGCGGCAATGAAAAGGTGTATTATTTGGGAAAACAGGACGATGCACATGTCCGTGACAGCCTTCAGGGTGAAGTGCGGACTTGGAGTGACGATTGTTATGTGAGCATGGTGCTTGAAATGCGAAACTGAATTAAGGTATGCATATCGATATGATCCATATGCGTACATACATATGTTGTATCGGTATTGAGATTCTTTTGCAGCACTGGAAGCACGAAAGTTGATTTTAATGTTCAACCTCATATTACAAAACTCGCTCAGAAAGTGAACTCGGCTAGTACCAACCCCTGCAAAAAGCGTGGAACGGCAACATTGGCCTGATATATCTCAGGTGTTTTTAGTCCAACTGTCATGATTCTTGCCAGTTACAATCTGTAGGATATCAGGATTTCATTTGCAACTATAGATTGTAAATCCGTACATTGGCCGCTGAGAACCAGCCGGAATATTTCGTTCCCCGCTTTTCGCAACATTTACAAGTGACAGTATGTTGTTTGCAAGTCGTACCGCTTGTATGAAAGCCGTTCGAATTAACCGTTGTGTGGCCGGCAAAAAAACACCCTTAACAGACCGGCAGGGTACCCGGGTACACACGAAACTAATGCTTATATCTCTGGAAATTTACAACCGATTTCAACAATTTTGGGCTAATTCGATTCAGAATTTTCTATTCTATAAAGATGTTATCAGGATGAACCGATCCGGTCAATTCGATTCGCGGAAAATCCGGATTTCTAGGAACATGTCCTGCACAAATGATAAATTCCCATTCCTCGAGGGGTCATAGGTGGCCATAAACATTGTTCAATGGAACATCAACAATATGGGTACCAAACTTCATGAAATTAACTCTTGCGTATGTCCTCCATGATCCTAGGCTCACCAGACAAGTTCACTCCGGAGTGGCCACAGCTTCCCCGGGAGCCGTGGTTGGCCAACAACATTTCTCATTGGAATCCCAACAATATGGGTGTCAAACTTCTTGAAATTGTCTCAAGCGTTTATTTCTGATCTATTTGGGTTCATCAAACAAGTTCACTCCGGATTACCAATTCCGGAATAGGTTCCCTGAGGAATCATGAATGTTCATAAACATTTCAGAGCCGCATTTTGTTTTAAATCAATTTATCTAGAAATGTGAGTGCAAAATCAATGCAAGGACCACTCATTGACGCCGGGTGACCAACAGGATACCCACCATAAGATTCCGGACACTCGGAGATATGATCGATTCCAGAAATTCTTCTAGACAGATGTGACTTTTCATAAACCATTTGTTTTAACATTGTCACATCAAAACCAATACATGCACTACTCTTCGATCCTAGGTGGCCTATATCTGATACTACGAAAGTTTGTTCTAGAAATTTGCGCCTTTTTTATAAACGATTTGTTGTAAAGTAATGACCAGGGCCATCAATTGACTCCAGGTGAACACTAAGTTATCCTTGGGAAGCTCCGAATCATCCGGAGCAGTGGTTAATTCTCAAAATTCGTCATTTGTTGTGAGGCTTCCTGGTGGTCCCAAAATGGTGCTCCAGAAGTGCAGGGACATCCAGAGTAGTGGTCAATTATTGCAGTTCGTTCTAGAAGCTTTCGAAAATCGTTTGTAATAGCCGTATAGAAGCAAAGTCTTTTATCGCGCTTAGAATCATGTAGGGGTAGCTGTATTCAGGCTTCACTCACATAACATATGTGTAACTCGGGTAGCAAAAGTTGTACCCTTATAACACTTTTTATTTGTTATACGGAACATCGAAACGTCAGAAGATAGTATAACAGTATTTGATCTAACAAGGGGTCACGCGACTTAGATTGTATATCTGAATACGATTCGCGTTGGAATTATACAAAAGATTTTCCCTAGTGGCGCTGGGTGTTTAGAAGCTGAAATTGTTTTTTTTTTATAATTATTTGGAGATTGGGGTAAAAAATATTAAAGTAGAAAAGAAAGGAGTTGAAGTTGATTTAATATTGTATTGATATTTATTCGACAAACTCGAACAAAATCCATTCTTACGCCACGCTCAGACTGTTAACCAGTAAACGATGAATTTGTTTGGTGTTTGGTTGAAATATTATGTTTTTATTCGAAAAACATATCAAATGCTCATTCATTGTCATGAGCATATTTATTAACCGCATTTCTCAAACATTTCCCATGTGTGGCGTCTCTCCCAGTGGTGTGCACTACTAAAAATTTACACATATTTATTGACAAAAATCAATAGATTTAACTTATAATGTATATTAGCGCACACATAACCATTCTCCACGCGAACTACCAATAAAATATATGTCCAAATAAACTTTATGTGGTCTCGAATTATCAATTATTTAATTTATGTGTGGTTTTATATCGATTTTATTAGGTTGGAGCCATGGGCGTAGCCAGGATTTCGAGAAGGGGGGGGGGGCAACTTTTTTGGTCTTCTAAATCGTAGTTTTATAGTAGTTTTATAAAAACACATGAATATTAACACATGAAACCAAATTCAAACCAAATCGAAACAATAATGATTAAAACAATAATGGATTTAAAAATGCGTGATTTATTGCTCATCAGATATTTTTAAATAAAGTGAGAAAAATATTAACGAACTTAGTATTCAGAAAGAATATTAAATCGGCTATAACAATTATTATAAAAATCCTGATTTCTTCCATAAGTTTAAGAAAACTAGAACCATACATCTGAATTTCTAAACAAATCCTCTCTGAAATAATATTTATTATAAAATAGGCAGAAAAATCAATATGCAAGCTTTATCCAGGAATTCCTTCGACAATTGCTCCTGGCATTCTTTAATTAGTCAATCGTTTGAAACTGGATATTATTTATAAGCGGCACTTCAGAAATTAATCATTGTAACATTTTTGAAAAGACATGAAGTCTTAAGTTACTTATTAATAAACAAATAATAATAATAATAATAATAATAATTCTATCCGAAATTCTATCAGGGATTCTTAAGGGGAAGCTCAGTGACGCGACCGATAAAATGCACCTTGGCGCGCTTCCCGATTTTTTAGAATTTTTGGAAAGGAATTTCAAAAATCTAAACAAATCACCTTCTTTGTAGATCCTAAGGCTAATTTACGTTAAAAATATCGATATATGAAAATTTGGGAAAACTGGACTCTCGACAAATGGAAATTTTGACCGAAAAAATATCCCGGACCGACTAGTTTTTATTTTGCTTTCTCGGCCAGATATACCAAATTTCCGATGAAATTTTATCCGTTGCTTCTGCTACTCAACGATTCGATTGGTATATAAATTTTACCATATTCCATGGAAAATGTCGAAATTAGAAGCATTTTCCTGAAAGATTGTTGAAAATTTTCATCTCTCACCGCTGATCAACAACGCGAACGATGACCTTGGACAGAGGCGAAGGAGAAAACAAAAAGATAAAGAATTAGATTTGCTTTATTGAAGTGATTTAGATTTTACAGATATGATGATAACAATCATTTGTTCACTAGGACGACGTCAAGTAGAGCAGCGTGTTCGTGGCTATTCTGTGGATTATTTTTGTGAGCTACGAAAGAACTTCGAGTGTTACGTTTTATTCTCACCATATAGGAGATGAAGCAGAGCAGCGTGGTTGCGAATATTCAATTGGGTTGGTTTTTGTATTCTATCTGCGCGCAAAGTTCGCATTTTACGCATTGACAATTCAATTAGATTTCATGTTCGCAAAGTACCTGCGGCGGAAGTGAAGCAGAGCAGCGTGGCTGCGACTATTCAATGGAGTTAGTTTTGTATTCTATCTGCGCGCAAGAGTTCGCATTTTACGCATTGACAATTCAATTGATTTCATGTTCGCAAAAAACTGCGGCGGAAGTGAAGCGGAACGGCGTGGTTGCGAATATTCAATTGGTTGATTTTTGTTTTCTTTGCGCGCAAGAGTTCGCGTTTTACGCATTGACAATTCAATTAGATTTCATGTTCGCAAAGTACACTGCGGCGGAAGTGAAAGAACAGCGTGCTGCGACTATTCAATTGGGTTAGTTTTGTATTCTATCTGCGCAAGAGTTCGCATTTTACGCATTGACAATTCAATTAGATTTCATGTTCAAAAATACACTGCGGCGGAAGTAAAGCAAAGCACGTGGTTGCGACTATTCAATTGGGTTGGTTTTTGTATTCTATCTGCGCGCCAAGAGTTCGCGTTTTAGGCATTGACAATTCAATTAGATTTCATGTTCGCAAAGTACACTACGGCGGAAGTGAGGCAGAGCAGCGTGGTTGCGAATATTCAATTGGGTTGGTTTTTGTATTCTATCTGCGCGCCAAGAGTTCGCGTTTAGGCATTGACAATTCAATTAGATTTCATATTCGCAAAGTACACTGCGGCGGAATTGAAGAGCAACGTGGCTGCGACTATTCAATGGTTAGTTTTGTATTCTATCCTCAAGAGTTCGCATTTTACGCATTGACAATTCAATTAGATTTCATGTTCGCAAAGTACACAGCGGCGCAAGTGAAGCGAGAACGTGGTTGCGTTCGATTGATTGGTTTTTGTATTCTATCTGCGCGCCAGAGTTTGCATTTTGCATTGACAATTCAATTAGATTTCATGTTCGCAAAGTACACTGCGGCGGAAGTGAAGCAGAGCAGCGTGGTTGCGAATATTCAATTGGGTTGGTTTTTGTATTCTATCTGCGCGCCAAGAGTTCCATTTTGCATTGACAATTCAATTAGATTTCATGATCGCAAAGTACATGCGGCGGAAGTGAAGCAGAGCAGCGTGGTTGCGAATATTCAATTGGGTTGTTTTTGTATTCTATCTGCGCGCCAAGAGTTCGCATTTTACGCATTGACAATTCAATTAGATTCATGATCAAAGTACACTGCGGCGAAGTGAAGCAGACAGCGTGGTTGCGAATATTCAATTGGGTTTGTTTTGTATTCTATCTGCGCGCCAAGATTCGCATTTTACGCATTGACAATTCAATTAGATTTCATGATCGCAAAGTACACTGCGGCGGAAGTGAAGCAGAGCAGCGTGGTTGCGAATATTCTGGGTTGGTTTTGTATTCTATCCGCCAAGAGTTCGCATTTACGCTGCAATTCAATTAGATTTTGATCGCAAAGTACACTGCGGCGGAAGTGAAGCAGAGCAGCGTGGTTGCGAATATTCAATTGGTTGAGTTTTTGATTCTATCTGCGCCAAGAGTTCGAGTTTTACGCATTGACAATTCAATTAGATTTCATGTTCGCTATTTCAATAGTGTTTTAAAAGAGGCAAACAGATTTCAAGTTCGCTTAAGTGCACATCGATGCATGGCAGTGAATCAGAGCAGTGCTTCTTTGTATCTTTCATATGTTATATTCTAGTAATCGCTAAAACTGGAAAACGTCCTTACCGTTTTCATCTTCTATACTATTCCTACAGCTTGACTAATAACAGGTAACTGTTAGATTTTGAAATGATCAAGAAAACTCGTTACGGCGTCCAATTTGACGATACTACTCATCGATTACTATCTTTTGGAACCAAATAACCAAGACAAACCTCTGTCACAGAACCTAACCCTCGGATTCCAATAAAATTTCACATGAACTTGGGGCGAGTCCAGAATGTTCTCGGCTTGCAGTGGGCAGTGATTGCTTTATCAATACCTTTCCATTCCCAATAGACCGTAAGAACGGTATAAACCCCGTATAAACCATTCGAAATACTAGAGATTATTCGGTATTCAGTAGGATCGCCGATGGAATTTCCTTAGAAATTTCAAAAGAACTTCAGAGGAACTTCTAGGAACTTCGAGATCTTCCATTGAATATCCGAAGAAACTTCCAAAGGAACTTCCGTAGGAACCCAAAAGGAATTTCAGAACTTCAAAGAACTTCAAAGAAACACCGTCGGAACTTCCGAAAAACCGTGGGTACTTCCGAAGAACTTCGATGAAACTTTCGGCAATTCTCGAAGAAATTCCAGAAGGAACTTCAGAAAGATTTCCTGTAGGAACTTTCGTAGAAATTTAGGAGGAACTTCCGTAGGAAGTTCCGAAGAAATCTTCTTCCGAAGGAACATCTCAGAATCATTCTGAGGTATTCCGAAAAACTTCTGGAAGAATTCTCGAAGGAACTTCCGTATGAATTTCAGTGAAAACTTCCGTAGACGTTTCCTAAGGAAGTTTTTTTCGAACGTTGCTATGAACGTTGCTTGATCTCCGGAAGTTCTTCAGGATTTTTCACAAGTTCCTTTTGGAATTCTTCCACAAGCTCCTTTAGCAATTCCTTCGAGTTCCTTTGGAATTCTTTCAAAACTTCTTTGAGTTCCTCAGTAAGTTCCTTTTGAAATTCCTTTGGGAGTTCCTTTTGAATTCCTCGGAAGTTCCTCTTAGAAATCTCAGGAAATTCCTTTGAATTCTTTCGAAGTTCCTTTGAATTCCTCCTTTTTCTCTTGGATTCCTTTGGAATTCTGAAGTTCCTCTTGTAATTCTTCCGAAAATTCCTTCTGGAGTTCATTTGAATTTCCAGGAGCTTCTTTAGAATTCTCGGAAGTTTCTTCGAATTTCTACTGAAACTCCTGTGGAATTCTTACGGAAGTTCCTTCAAGATTTTCTCCTGACAATCCTTGGAAATTCACGGGAGTTCCACCGGAAGTTTTTAAGAATTCCGTCGTACTCCTCTGGCAATGCCTCCAGTAGTTCATCTGGGAATACCATTGAATTCCTGTAGAACTTCCTTCGGCAGTTTCTGGAAGTTCAACCGGTTTCTTCGAAGATCCTTCAGAAATTCCTCCGGACTCCTTCACGAACCCTCTGAAGTCATTCCACGAATTCCTTTGGAAAATCCTTCCTCCGGAGTTCCTCCGGAAGTTCCTCTGGAGTTCCTCTGAGTTCCTCGAAGTTCCTCGAGTTCCTCCGATCCTACGGAAGTTCCTCCGGAACCTGGGAAGTTCCTCGGAAGTTCTTCGGAGTTCGAGTTCCTCACGGAGTTCTCTGGAAGTTCCTGCGGAAGTTCCTCTGGAAGTTCCTGAGGTTCCTCAGTTCGAGAGTTCCTCTGGAGTTCCTCACGAGCCTCTGAGTTCTCAGTTCTCTGGAAGTTCCTGCAGGTTCCTCTGGAAGTTCCTACGGAAGTTCCTCTGGAAGTTCCTACGGAGGTTCCTCTGGAGTTCCACGGAAGTTCTCTGGAGTTCTGGAAGTTCCTCTGGAAGTTCACGGAAGTTCTCTGGAAGTTCTACGGAGTTCCTCTGAAGTTCCTACGGAGTTCACTCTGGAGTTCCTAGGTTCCTCTGGAGTTCCTACGAGTTCCTCTGGAGTTCCTACGGAAGTTCCTCTGGAGTTACAGTTCCTGAGTTCCTCGGAAGTTCTCCGGAGTTACTCCGAGTTCCTGAGATTTCCTCCGGGTTCTACGGAGTTCCTACAGGTTCCTACGGAGTTCCTCCGGAGTTCCTCCGGAAGTTCCTCACGGAGTTCCTCCCGGAAGTTCCTCGGAGTTCCTCCGGAAGTTCAGTTCTCCGGAAGTTCTACGAGTTCCTCCAGTTCCTACGGAAGTTCCTCCAGTTCTCGAAGTTCCTCGAAGTTCCTCGAAGTTCTGAAGTTCCTTCGGAAGTTCTTCGGAAATTCCTCCGGAAGTTCTCCGAGTTCGAGTTCTCGAATTCTACGGAGTTCCTGGTTCTCGGAAGTTCTGGAAGTTCCTCGAGTTCCTCCGGAAGTTCCTCCGGAAGTTCCTCGAGTTCCTCCGGAAGTTCCTACGGAAGTGGTTTCTTTGAGAATTTCTGAGTTCCTCCGGAAGTTTCTATGGAAGCTCTTAGGAAGTTTTATTGAAGCACCTTCAGCTCCTAAAGCAGTTCCATCGTTGGTTCAACAGAAATCGACGAAGGTCCCTACGGAGTTCCTTCTGGAATTCATCCAAAGTTTTTCGAAATTCTTCCAGAAATTCTTTTGGGAATTCCTCTGGAAGTTTCTTCGAGAATTCCTCTGAAGCTCCTTTTGGAATTCCTCATTCTACGAAATGGTTCGAAGTTCTTTCGTGAATATTTCCGGAAGTTCCATGGAGAATTCCTTCAAATGCACCTACGGAAGTTTCTCTGATTCCTCGAATTTGCTACGAAAGATCACACAAAGTTCCTGCGGAATTTCTCCGCCAGTTTTCAGGGATATCTCCTAAGATCCTTTGAGATTTTTTCGAACTTCTTTCGGAATGCCTCCGAAGTTCCTTCGACAATTCCTTTGAAGTTCAGAAGATCTTTCGGAGTTCCTTCGAATTCGTCCAGTTTCATCTACAATTGCTCTAGAATTTCTTTCAGATCTTCCAGTTCCTTTCAAAATTCCTATAAATTCTTCGGACAGAGATTTCTTTAGAAATTCTCACGAAAGTTCGAGCAATTTCTTTGGTAGTTCCTACTAAGTTGCTTCAGAAATTCCTCCGGACGTTTCTTCTAAGTTCGTTCATGAATTCCTCCGAATTTCCTCCGAGCACTTCGAAGTTCTAGAATTTCTGTAGAGGTTTTCTTCGGAAATTTCTCCGGTATTTTCTTTGGGAGTGCCTCCAGAGGTTTCATCATGAGCAACTTCCTATAAATTCCTGAAAGAACTTCGAGAAACTTATAAAGATACTTCCGAAAAATTCACGAAGGAACTTCGAAAGAATTCTCGAAGAAACTTCTGAAAAATTCGATGGAACTCCTGAAAGAATTCCGAATGAACATCGAAAGAATTCCAGGAACTTCGGAGGATGCTGAAGAAACTGACGGAGGAATTCGAAGGAACTTCCGAGAATTCCTGAAGGAACTTCGGAGGAATTCTGAAGAACTTCAGAAGAATTCCTGAAGGAACTTTCGGAGGAATTCTGAAATAATTTCGAACGAATTCCTGGAGGAACTTCGGAGAATTCCGAAGAAAATTCAGGAGATTCTGGAAGAACTTCAAAGAAATTCCTGAAGGACTTCAGAGAATTCCTGAAGGATCTTCCAGAGAATTCCTGATGGAACTTTTGGAGGAATTCTGATGGAACTTCCGAAGGAATTCCTGATGGACCTCTGGAGAATTCTTGATGGAACCTCCGGAGAATTCCTGAAGGAACTTCCGGAGAAATTCTGAAGGAACCCGGAGAATTCCTCAAGGAACTTTCGGAGGAATTCTGAAGGAACTTCAGAGGAACTCCTGAAGCAATTCCGGAGAATTCTGAAGGAACTTCCGACAATTCCTGAAGGAACTTCAGGAGGAATTCCTGAAGAACTTCAGAGGAATTCTAAGGAACTTCGGAGGAATTCCCAAAAGACTTCCAGAGGAATTCCTGGTGGAACTCTGGAAGAATTCCTGATGGAACTTCCGGAGGAATTCCTGATGTAACCTCCGGAGGAATTTTGATGAAACCTCCGGAGGAATTCCTGATGGAACTTTGGAGAATTCTGATGGAACTTCGGAGGAATTTCTGATGAAACCTCCGGAGGAATTCTGATGGAACCTCCGGAGAATTCTTGATGGAACCTCCGGAGGGACCTCAGAAGGAACTTCCGGAGGAAATTCCTGAAGGAACTTCCGGAGGAATTCCTCAAGGAACTTTCGGAGGAATTCCTGAAAGAACTTACGGAGGAACTCCTGCAGGAACTTCCGGAGAAATTCCTGAAGGAACTTCCCGACAGTCCTGAAGAGAGAGAACCTGAGGAATTCTGATGGAACCTTCGGAACCTGATGAAACCTCCAGAGGTCAGTGGAACCGGAGGAATTCCAGATGGAACTTCCGGAGAATTCCTGATGGAATTTCCGAGGAATTCTGATGGAACTTCGGATGAATTTCTGAAGGAACTCCGTAGGAATTCAGCAATACGTAACTA